>NW_021318827.1:86476-93881 GCF_001605985.2 Dendrobium catenatum | reverse complement strand
AAATCATATCAAATCAGATATCATATATTATTTAATTCATAGCTAAATGCCCTGACACTGACGGAATCTCTACGGATTCCGGCCCTTTATGCCTCCCTTCCCAGACACTGACAGAATCTCTCGGATTCTGGCCCCTTATGCCTCCCTTTGTGCCCACGGCACCAGAACAGATGTGCTTATAGCACCAGAACAGAATTCATCGGATCCGGAACAGAACAGATATCAGATTTCAGATTGAGCTCATTTCAGATTTCCCAGACACTAACTGAATCTCTTAGGATCCAGGCCCCTTATATCTCCCTTTTAATAGTATATACAGATAGCATATCAATTCAGAAGAAATCCGGACGAATTCAGAAATCAGACAAAAATCGGGCAGCACAACGGCTGTATACGGAATTTACACAATTTTTCCTGAAAAATCACAGAATACCAAATTTGCACAGAATGTAGATAACAACATTTCAAGACTTTAATTCTACTGCTCAGACAATTTTAGACTACACAGAAAAATACAGTCGACGAAAAACGCCGTCAAATCAAATCTACCATGACAAAAATCTCCAGAAAATAACTAAAATGTGCACACTCGGCACATCGACAACATACAGAAAATTTCGTGGTAAAAACTGAACCAGAAGGAAAATACGGACGAAAATCCCTTACAAAAATCAATTCCGGACAGATAATACCGCCAAGCACGACGGTTCTGAAAATTGAGAAAGGTGGATTGTGCCTTACCTTGCGTACAACACTTTCCTGAACAGTCTCGTTGGATGAAAACGGAGCCGCGTCGCCCGAAAATCAACTTTTCCACTTTTTCCTTCGTTCTTCTCTCTCCTAAGCTTTTTTCTCTCTTCAAAATATCTCATTTCCATATATATCCAGACTAATCGTCCCGGACGATCGCACTTCGACCCGGGACGATCTGGCTCTGGAAAAGTGTCGTCCAGACAAGATTTAATTATCGTCCCCGGCGACCGGTCCTCTGGAGCATTTTCGTCCAGACGATCCAAAATTTCGTCCAGACGAACTGCTCAATTTTTACAATTCTGACCAAACCTGTACCGATCGTCCCGGGACGATCCAACTTCGTCCCGGACGATCCTGGAGCAAAGCGATCTTCACAATCTCCCTAACTTCAGAAAAATGTCGTCCTTGACATTATCCAATCAAAACGGTGTCAGAACAAGTACGGGTACGACTGTCTCATGTCAGACTCCTTCTCCCAAGTCGCTTCTCGTGCAGTACGGTGCTTCCACTGGACTTTAACCATCAGAATCTCTTTACTTCGTAGCTTTCGGACGTCGTACGCCAAAATCAACTCTGGCTCTTCCTTGTACGCCAGATTCTCCTGAATCTCAACCTCGTCAGCTGACAGCTTCTTCCCAGAGTCAGATACCCACTTCCTCAAAGTGGATACGTGAAACACGTTATGCACGTCGGGCATCGAATCAGAAAGCAACAGTCGATAAGCAGATTTTCCAATCCTTTCCAAGATTTCAAAAGGTCCAACATACCTTGGACTAAGCTTGCTCACCTGGCCGAATCTGCTCACACCCTTCATCGGGCTGACTTTGACATACACAAAGTCACCAACCTGAAACTCAACAAATCTGTGCTTCTGATTATAATACTTCTGCTGTCGATCTTGAGCAGCTTTCAATCTTTCTTTTATCAAACTGATCTTCTTAACAGTTTCCTCAAAGAAAGTGGCACCCAGTTCCTGTCTATCTCCGACCTCAGTCAGAGTCAAAAAAGTATGACACTTTCTGCCATACAGAGCTTCGTACGGTGCCATACCGATACTGGACTGAAAACTGTTGTTATAAGCAAACTCAATCAAAGGGATATGATCTTCCCAGCTTCCGCCAAAGTCCAAAACACAAAGCCTCAACAGATCTTCCAGCACCTGAATGGTCCTCTCAGACTGTCCGTCGGTCTGAGGATGAAAGGCTGTACTGAAATGCAGTTTCTTACCCAAGCCTTGCTGAATGCCCTTCCAAAGTCTGGAAGTAAACCGTCCGTCTCGATCAGAACTATCACTCGAGGCACACCGTGCAATCTGACTCTCCTTCACATATATCTATGCCAAACAATCCACCGGATCGGTCTGTCTGATCGGAAGAAAATGGGCGGACTTCGTCAGTCGATCTACAACCACCCAAATGGCGTCGTGCCCTTGTCTAGATCGAGGAAAACCCATCGCAAAGTCCATCGTTACCTCCTCCCACTTCCACTCAGGGATAGGCAACGACTGCAACAGTCCACCTGGTCGCTGATGCTCTGCCTTCACCAACTGACAGGCTTCGCATCTCGACACAAACTCTGCCACATCCTTCTTCATCCCAGGCCACCAGAATAAAACTTTCATGTCAGCATATATCTTACTACTGCATGGATGTACAGTGTAGCCTGAAGGATGAGATTCGTACAGAATCTCCTTCCTCAAATCCCCAAACACAGGTATCCACAACCTGTTCTTATAGAAAATAGCACTAGAATCAGAAATTCAAAGTTCATGAGTCTTACCAGATCCAATCTGAGCAATCAATTTCGAATAGTCAGAATCTGACTTCTGGGCTTCCTGAATCCTTGGGAGCAAGGAAGACTGAATGCTCATCTGAGCCAAATCCAAACCACTGGAGGAAATCACCTCCAAGTGTAATCGCTCCATGTCTCGAATCAGGAAATCATCAAAAGTGAGCTGCAAACCTGATAATCCAGAAGACTTCCTGCTCAGAGCGTCCGCTACCACATTAGCCTTCCCAGGCTGATGCTGAATCAGAAGTTTGGGGATCAGAGATCAATGAGTGCTTTAGACTCCAAGATTTTACGTGACTATCTTATAACCTTGACACTTGATTTTCTCATTTCACGATTTTACTGAGTAGTGAAGTTTATCTTACAGACTTCTTTTATTTCATCAAGAAGTGTAGAATACTATTTCACATCTTGAACGACATACGAATTTTAGGAATTTTTTTGAGTTAGATTCAGAGAAACTTGGATGTGAATTTATTTTGATTCAAAGTGACTTATGGGGTTAATTTTCCCAAAATGAAAAATTTTAATAATTTTTCAAAAGAGGTAGTGAAATATTGATCACAATTGATTCTTAAGCCATAAAGGTTCCCCTCATACAGAGGGACGAACAAAGTGGAGGCGTTGAAGTCAAAGAAAGATATTTCAAAATTCTAGTTCGTGATAAGGTAGCTTTCCGTGCACTCAATGGTTGGTTTACACAAGCGGTCCATGTCTTCGGGAGTGGATAATAAGTTCCAATCTCACGTGATTCATATAAATACGTCTTTTTGACCTGAATCAAGAGAACATACGCTAAACTCAAAGTTTCTAGATGATTGAATGTCCATGACATTGAGCAGCGAACAATGAATCTTTAGCCGTAATTCAAGACAGAAAGTGTGACATATAAAACATGGTATGTTTGAAGTGTTGAATAAAATCGTCTTCTTTAAAGTGTGTGAGAAAATAACCAGTATTACATCTGTTCACTCTCTCAGCTAGTTGCTTTATTAGCATTTAAGGCAAGCTACTGACGTAATTATATACTTCTTCATGTCAAGCGAAAGCGATTCTTCATGATATATAGGAGCCTTTCACTAACTATCAGTAATATCCAGCCATGCCTAGAAACTACTACCTCAAAACCATTTGATCCGTAGTATTGTATATGGAGACCGAGAATTTTTTTGCGAATATCTAGTTGTCGCTTCTGCGCCCACACATCACTTGAATCTATGTAGAGGGAGTCATCAGATAAAACTTCTATGCACATAGTCTCTTCGAGACACATGCAAGAAATGCATGTCTCAGTAAAAGAGGTGATGATGTGTATTGATTTGGCAGCATTTTAGAATAGCAGAAATTTTTTGAAGAGGACTCACAACTGTAGGAGACAAATAGGACATTACCAAGGAATTGAACAGCTGATAAGATAAAGTTCTGGAAGAAAATGTGGAGAAAAATATGCCTTTGGCTAGAGGTCGAATTCATGTTCTCAAAGATACTCACACTCGCTCAATACTCTTAGAAAAGTTAAATGTATCATCTTTGGATAGAACCATAGTCGGGGAGATTAGTTTAGAGAAGATTAGGAATATACCGGACCTTAGTGGCATGAAGAAAGGAGGTCAAAAAACTGATCCAATATCATTTCTACACCTGAATACTCAGGTTTCCATCCGAGATCTTATTAAACCATTAAGTCATGGGATTTGAACCGCGCATAAGATTGTTAATTACCACATACTTTAAGATGAATCTTGAATTTTTGGCCATGGCACAAAAAGACATAAGCAAGTGATCAAATAACTCTTGGAAGGTAATCGTAGGTGCAGTTCGTATTAAACATTGATCTGAAGTGGCCAAATGGATGTAAAGTTGTAAAGCTGTAGAATTTTCATAGTACGCGAGGTCAGTGTTTCTCTCACTTCTACTGATAGTAACAAAACAAGATGAATGATTCAGGACGGGTTTGTAGCAATATCAATCTTCGAAGAAAATACCAAGCAAAAGGATAGAGAATTTGGTGGCTAGCGACTACTATCCATCAAATTTGAAGCGCATTGATTTCTCTCTGGAAGAGACTTTTGCCCCCTATACCGAAGACAGATGAATGGTGTAAAGTACAAGTAACAAGTCAGTAGCTATCTCGAGGTCATAAGACGCGTTATATGTTCATTTTAATTTGTTAGCTTTGTTCAATTTAATACTCTTGTATTGTCATAAAATTAAATTTTCTTTACTCCATAAGGAAGATGTCCCGGTGGCATTATTCATCAACTCAATTAAGGTTACTATGGTGGTTGCTTTATTTAAGGCCCTGAGAGAAAAACACTAGATGGACAAACGACTACTGAATCTACACAATCTCCTGAAGTTGACTTATCAACAGCGTTTAAAAGATTTATATCACGGTGACATCTGTTATGTTGAGAACTTTTGTTTGGGAATTATCAGGAGCTGTATATACGAGGATGCTTGTAGTAGTTAAAATTAGTAGTGCACAGTTAGAGAACCTACGCGACATCTTTATATAAAGGATCCTTAATAGTAACACCAACCAAATCCTCTCTGATACATAAATTCTCTAGAACTAAATAACCACAGTACCACTGGGGATCTTCATATGGACTTGAAACATGGACCTAGGGAATGGTATCTCGCAGGAAAAAAGGAATTCACAACCTCCCAGGGTTTAGGACCACCTCTGTCTCCTCACTTGAAGCGAGATCATATAAATGTACTCTAGGAGGGCAAAGTGTGGATACACTTTTCTTCCAAATTCTGCTCACCTTTTAAAAAAATCATTAGAAACAGGACGATGATATAAAATCTGCATAGATGCTTTTAGGAGAGATAAATCTATGACATATATCATGAAAATACCATATGTCTCTTCTTCGGATTAGACCAATAAATCAAAACATCAATACTTGTGTTCTATTCAGATAATAATTGAAAGTCCTTTTCAATAAAAGTACAAGCAGTTACGCAGTCAATTTTGATGAATGCCCAGTATATTCTAACATTATGAGAAGCTTGAGTAATAGAATATCGGGTTTTCGACGTTTTGGGCCAAATATCAGACTTGTTAGCAAACTTATTCGGGACAGGAAGATAGAAGCACTTTTCTTCTGTGAGTATAGCTCACAAAAGAATACAAATTATGAGTCATCATTAATGTAGAACCTATTCCAGTCGGTAAATAAATGATACCAATGGACAACGGAGATAAAGCAAACCGGTAATAACCTAAAAACTCGAACTTTCTGAGAACGCTATATACTAACAGTCTCATTAATCAGACTCGACAGTTGGGAAAAAAGTAAGGATCAAAAGAAGAGTGAAAAGCTTTTGCCTTAGATGTCACAAGAAGAAAATCTTAGAAAAGATATAGGAGCTGATCAGAAATTAGTGAATCTATGTTGCTTACTCTGTTTACTAACTACTACATCTAGAGGCATCATGAGCGCTCACTACAGATATAATGTTCAGTATTTGACTCTTATTCTCTAGTGTGTGAATCTCGTGGCTAACTGGAGCTGGAGCTGAAGCAACAGAACTACTGGCTCTCTCTGACTAGCAGCAGGTGGTCTTACGTGGTACAGAACTAGAACCACCACCTCTAGCCAGAAAATCTCGGGGCATGGAGGAACATCATCGATCTTCCTTATGCTGCGAATCCGACAGGTCTAACAGAGCCTCTGATCCGGAACTCATAAACATCGGATCAAAACCCAGCTGTGGACACTTTGCAATCCTTGTCCTGGCTGACCAATCGGAAGCAAAAGACCAGCCATCCTGTGAAAAGCCCGCGCAACTTTGGCCCCCCCCAAATACACGCTCGCCGTCCCTCAACTCTGGCACACAGGTGCCATCCTTCTGACAGAGTCCAGACTCATCGTACTGGCACATACCAAGACGACCCTACCACTCCTCCTGTAAGTCAACCGAATCCAGAACCAGCTACAAATCTCCTTCTTCCCAGAGGAACTACTGCTGAAGCCTCGTCCAAATCTCTTTCCTACTCGTAGTCCACCGCTGCTGGTGCCATCAGCTCATTCCTATCAATGAGCTCGCTCCAACAAGCTCAGAAAATCGTGATGAAGGAACGGTATCCAGGGCTGCCTCAGAATATCTCAGTAATCCTCAGAAATCTGTAGCAAGCTTTCAGCAGGAGTACTAACAGCTGCGGAGCCATACTGCTAATGCAGTAAACTCAGCCTCGTTACTGCATCACCATCTTGCTCCTGAACAATCTCTCAGCAACCTCTCTGTACTCTGCCTAGTCGTACAGAAGGGGAAACGAACCAGTCTCGAACACCTCAGTCAGAATCTTCACCAAGTAATCAAAGAGTCAATCTGCCCGAAACCTGGCCTTCCCTCAGCTGGCCCCATCACTTCCCCATCCCATCCGCTCAGGCCTCTCCATCTAACAGAAATCTGCCCCCAACGCGCGCCTCCCCCTCCCTATTGACGGATACTTGTTTTCGTCGCAAGGTCTTCTCAAATTTCCTCAGGCCCTCTCGCTGCTTCTGGCTCAACAGCGCCTCAACCTCGGAGGTTTCAATTCAAAACAACTGCAATTGTCTATCAATGTCGCTCAGTATCTGAGGTAGAGATGCTCGTGCTTGCAGTCTCGCTCAATCATCCTGAGCAATGAGGTGTCAGCAACGAACATGACTCACAACCGGCCACAGGGGCTGTAGCTCCCACTGGTGCTCGGGCCTGATTGGCAACTGCTGCCTCTCAGTCATATCTGGTCTGACTGATCACATACAGAAAATCGCAGAAAATCCAAAAACTATACAAAAACACACAATAAAAATCAAACAACCAAAACTACCCCAGACAGACTCACTTCAGATCACTATCTCTC
>NW_021318827.1:19916-86376 GCF_001605985.2 Dendrobium catenatum | reverse complement strand
ATTTTAATTAAGTTTCTGGGGTTAGAGACCTCAGAATGAGCTCAAATTTTGAGGGTTACCTCTAGACACATTACCCATCAGTGTGCAACTGACAGACTCTAAATCGGAGGTCATTTGACCAGGTTTCAAAGTGTTCAAAATTTCAATGAAAAAGGCCTTAAGGATAAAACCTTTGGCCTTGGATTTGGCTAGATTGACCTAAGATCTAGGTAGATCCTAAAGTCTAAGCTTTAGAAGAATCCTAGGGTAGATCCTAAGGTCTAGATTCTAAGAGGATCCTAGGATTCGAATTAATTAAATCGATCTAAGGTCAAGAGTAGTCCAAATGACCTCATACAAAAATGAGGTCAACACACCTCTATTAACCCCATCCTACTTTGATCTATCCAAAAATCTAAACTACATAGACCCTACATATCTTATTAAGACCAACTACTACTCGCTCATACTCATGTTAGGAATCCTAATTAGTTTCTTCCTAAACTACTCCAAAAATATATATAAAAAAATATAAGGATAATAATGAAGCCTCTACTTCCAATATATGTTCCTCCCATCCATAAATTTTTAGAAATTCAATGGTTTTCATGTTAGGGCTCTTCATTGCAAAAATATGTTCTTTTCCTTAAACATGGCCTTATTCCCATCTTGGAGACCAAAATCAATCAATCACTTCTTAATATCCATTAGTTTATCAATTCTCACAAACTCTTCTCAAAAAAATAGTTGAAGTTACTTTCATCTAGCTTGCTCGAGATGGATCTAGATCAAATAAAATGGTTCCAAACTCAATTTTTTTTTTTTGGATAAAATCGAGGCAAAGCCCTTTTATTAAGATAAAAACCAGATACAAATGACAATCCTGCTAAACAGGAAACTAAAAACAGAATACAAGAAACAAACTAGAAGAATCCAAGGGAAAACCAAAACAAAAGACACCACAGACAACAACTAATGCAACAAACCATAAACTTAACAAGGAGCCAACCGAAGACAAGTTCCAATCCAAACTAAACAAACACTCAATACATAAAAGTATCTAAATCAAACAAGCTGGAATTTCCCTTTTAACTGTTCGAAATGCTTCCAACTACTGGCTTTTATACGAATAGCATTTTTAATAATGCTAATCACTGTGTCCGGATTATTCCTTTTGTTAGCAAATTGACAATTATTCCTTTCCCTCCAAATTTGATAAATAGTGCAGCATACAGTAAGACAACTGAAGATCTTCTCCCATTTGGAAAGCTTATGCAAGTTGTCCAAATATTCAAAAATCTTTAACAAATTCGGTCTAAGTAAGAAAGTATTTAAACCAGGAATAAGATTAATAATCACATGAAATGTAAAATCGCAATAAAAGAAAAGATGGTTATGATATTCTGGAGCTTTGTGACAGAGGCAGCATTCCGGATTAAACTGAATTGATATCTTAATCAGCAAGTCAACAACTTTCAATTTCTGTAAAATAGCCATCCAGGAGAAAATTGAGTATCTAAGAGAATAATTCTTGTGCCACACATATTTATGCCATGTTACCTCCTCCATGTGAGCATAAAAGATTCCATATAATTCTTAAACTTAGGATTAAAAGAGCCATCCCAAGCCAATGTTAGTTGCTCTTTAATCTCAACAGAATAAATTTCGTGCCCAACATTCTCAGGAATCAAATCAGGAAGAAACCAGTTTTTGTTTCTGATACAGTCTTGAATCGTTAACCCAGATAGATACTTGACAGCCGGAAAACATTCAGACAATGCTTTCCCTTTAATCCAAGGATCCCAATGTAAAGAGAAATTAAAAGAGGGGTTAATCTAGAAAGTTAAATGATTCTTGATTTTATACGCAGTGGCACAAATATTTTTCTAGAATTTAGTAGCTTTAGCCGACGGAGGTTTCTAGGGGGAAATATATTTATTTTTAAACCATGAATTGTTTAAGGAGTCCTGAGTTAGCATGCACCAAATAAATGAGCAGTAAACACTATAATAAAGGGAGTCAATAGAGGCAATTCCTAAACCACCCTTCTGTTTAGGGGTCACGATTTTATCCCAAGCAATCATATGAATCTTCTTCCCGTTAATATTCCCGTGAAACAAGAATTTAGAGCACAGCTTAGTGATAGACTTACAGATAGCTTTAGGTATGATGGATCCCCTGATCCAATAGGCTAATGTGTTAGAAATAGTAAATTTCAAAAAAATGTACTCTACCAGTTAAAGAGAGGAGTCGTACCTTCCACCCATCAAGCAAAGAAGTAATTTTACAAAATAGCTGTTGAAAATGAGAAGCATTAAGTCTTTTTAGAGAGATAGGAGTCCCCATATAAGTAAGAAAGTGATTCCTTTGAGTAATACCCATAATAATACAAAATTGATCAGCATCTACTACATGATGAGAGAAAATTATAGAACTTTTAAAAGAGTTAATACTTAGACCTGAAGCTTCAGCAAAATCCAAAAGGATTTTATTCAAACCAGTGGCATTTTGAGGCATTGCAGACCCAAATACAAGCAAGTCATCTGCATACATAATATTGTAAAAGGTTTTACCTTTAATTTTAAAACAAGCCGAGTTATACCCCAAATAATCCAAGGAGAGACTGCAAGATAACGCATCTATCACTAAGCAGAAGAGAATGGGAAATAATGGACACCCTTGTCTAAGGCCAGAGGAAGTATTGAAAAAACCTTCCAAAGAACCATTCAAGCAAATAGAAAAATGCACTTCAGAGATACAACCTTTAACCCAATTAATAAACATCTTAGGAAAACCTTTTTGCCTCATTCTATTTAACAAAAAACCACGTGAAACAATATCAAAGGCATTTCTAATGTCCAATTTAGCACAAAACATATTACTAGCAAAATTAAATTCTCTAAGCACTTCAGAAGCAAGACAAATATTATCAGTAGTGCTTCTATTATGAATGAAGCCAGCCTGGTTCTCATGAATAATGAAAGGTAAAATAGATTTTAGTCTATTAGCCAGAAGTTTAGCTATGATTTTATAAAAAACATTGCATAAAAAAATCGTCCTGAAATCATTTATATTAAAAACATGCGGTCTTTTAGGGATAAGCTTAATAGCAGTAGCTTTAACCCCTTTATGAAGATGGCCAGTGGAGAAAAAGCTTTTAATAACCTTACACATATAAAACCCAATGATGTGCCAAGATTTTTTATAAAATTCAAACGTGAACCCATCCGGACCCGGGGCAGAACATGAAGGACCATAAAAAACCACACTTTTAATTTCAAAATCAGAAAAAGGAACAGTTAAGGAGCTAATCATATTAGAAGGGATCCTGTTGCCCACAAGAATATTGTAATTATTCTCCTTAATAGGCTTTTGAGAGTTAAAAACCTCTTTGAAATGATTAAGAACTGCCTTAGCAATTTCCACTTGCTTATCAAAATTACCATTAGGAGTGGTAATTTCTTTGATAGCATTAATGTTATTCCTGGATCTAATATGAGCATATAAGAAACCAAGGTCCTTTGGTAAAGCCAAGAGGACCAAGCTTTGTTCATAGTGTTAAAATTGTCACAGGCTTGCTTATAAAGAAGATTTTAATTCCTATTTAATGGATCTAATTATGAATCAGTAATATAATGTTGCTGCTTATCTTTACCAAACTCAACTTCAACCCTTTGATTTTTTTAACTCTAAAATTTTCATGGTTTTGTGAATGATGGATGCTCTTCCTCTTCTGACTTCACAATCATTTATTTTGTTAATTCTAAGTTTGAGAGAACCCAGCTCTAGCGATCTATTGTTATTGTTATACCATCACGTATGAGTTTTTGGATTATGATGAGTGAATTCAATTATTATACATTTTGAAAATATTTTGAGGAAGTTGAAAGCACCTGATTGCATTCTGTATACTGTGTGACAATGATTATATAGATGATTGCCATTGGTGGCAATTGGAAGGAAAGGAAATATAAAAATTTGTTTATGAAGTAATAGATACATTTAATTACATGATAATATTTGGTAACAACATTAATACATACTTATTGTGACATGTGATGGTAGTTAATATAATAGAGCTATTGTTTTCTACTATGAATAGCAGTTTCCATAATAGTTTATTAAGAGAGTTATTGTTCTATGCCATGAATAGAAGTCAGCCTAATAAAAAATTGCCATTCGTAGTTGTTGGACCCTTTTCCGTGGGCGAAATTGAAGAGACTTTGCAAAATCAAAATATTGATTCCACCAATCATTCAAAAGTAAGAAAAAGAATTTCCTATCAATTTGTGAAAATCAATTATCTTAGACAAATTTGCAAATTCTTTGTTTCTCCAAAAAATTGTGATTCTTTTTCAGGGGAAAAAAAAACGAAGCTCTGAAACAGAACACAACGAAGCTTGGGAGATAAAATAATCAGAAGACTAACAAAGTTTTTCGAATTCTAATTTCTTTAATATATTTAAGGAGCTTGAATCATACTTTTCCCCTTTGTTTTCCCAGAATCAAGTTCAGATGATCATGTTGATCAGACGACGAAGTGCGATTTTTTATTCTTTTGAATCTCAAAAATTCTACAAAAACTTTCAGAATCTCTATCAAATAAGCTATGAAACCGACGGATATTCGATTCAATTATCTCGGATTAATCTAAACTCTTTTTTCATAATAACCAGAATAAAATTAAAAATATAAAATAAAAAACGAAGGGCGAAGATCCAAGTAAACATGACGAATTGATAGGTTTAAAACAAACCGACATAAGGTCAAATTGAGATCAAACAAGTATAAATCATTATCGAACACAGAAATTAGAAACAAGGAAGAATGCGCTGCAATCAGATCTCAGCCACATCAAAGCATCTCAGGGACTGAGATCAATCGACAACAGAGACTCATAGTCTCATTATAACTAAAAAGACACATCAAACATAGGATCCAACCAACTGTAGAGAAGTAAAAAAGCGGTTCAGGCACGAAGGGCTCCGAGAAAGATTGCTGCGGAAGAAAGGACGAACGCAGCGGCGACCGGTACGGAAAGAGCCGCAGCGCCAGAGGCAGGAGATGGTGCCGGAGCTTCCGTCGCCGATGCAATGCCGACGAGGGAGGCGACGGCGATACCGGCGATGGCAAAGAGCACAACAGCCTTGGATCCGACGGAAGCCATTGTCGCTCGCGCTGACCGTCTCTCTCCTCTGAAAGGTCTTTGAAATGAGAAGGAGACGCACTAAAAAACTCAGGATGAAGAGGAGAATATCCCGGGAGGGATTATTTATAGCAGGAGCGACAGGGGGGATTTGGTGGCGAGCGGGCAGCTGCCCGGGCTGCCAGCTAGTTGCTCCGCGGATTTGAACCTCTAAACTCTTTGAGAGATTATCACAAGCCAGTCCGAATACATAATAAATACAGTAAATATATAATTTTTTATAAAATTATATATTTACTGTATATAAATAACTATATATTTATTGTGTATTCTCCAAGGCTTTTAAAACCGGACCGGACCGGCCGGTTCAACCGGTTGAACCGCGAGCCGGCTGGCCTGCCGGTTACAGTTCGACTTAGAACCGTTTTCGCATCGAACCGGTCTCGGACCGTTTGAAACCACGGTCTCGGACCGTTTGAACCGCCGGTTCGACCGTTGAACCTGAAAACCGGCTCCGGTTTCTCATAACCGTTTTCGCGTCGAATGGTTGGCTTCTTGATCGACGTCAGCTGTGCAGCCTCTTCGCTGGAGGTAGGGGCGGCGGGATGCAGCAAGGGGGCGCACGTGCCCCCACTACAAGAAGATATGTAATTAGCAACTATCAAAATTGGTCACAAAAATGATTATTTGGCTGCTATATATAGCAAATCCCGACCAAAAATATTTTGGTCGCTGATTTGTCGCAGTAGCCTCATCGTTGAGCCTTTAAGCGGCCAAAAAATTTTTTGGTTACTAAATTAGTTACCACTAATTAGTATTGGTCACTAAAATTGTACATATTAGCAACCATTTTTTTAACGCTAATATATATTTATTTGGATGTTATTTAGTAATTTTAAT
Organism: Dendrobium catenatum; assembly: GCF_001605985.2. NCBI lineage: Eukaryota > Viridiplantae > Streptophyta > Magnoliopsida > Asparagales > Orchidaceae > Dendrobium > Dendrobium catenatum. Next base: position 80,351 of record NW_021318827.1, on the reverse strand, counting down.
TATTAATTTTATTTATTACATTTTTTTCTATAGCGACCAAAAAAAATTAACGCAAAATGATCAACCAAATAAATCACATGCCCCTTTAATTTTATGAAATATTGATATATATATCTATGGATATAAAATTTGGTGATATTTAGTAAAAATAATTATTATCCAATTATTATGCCTTGGCTATAACAATTAAGATCAATCCATCACTCCTTTATATTGCAATTAGCTAGATAAATTCCATAATAGAGAAACAACATAAATTTTTTTAGCTTGAGGTAACAATAATAAAAAGCATGGTATCCAAAAAAATATATTCATTCGTCAATATCATTATCAAGGATTTGCGAGGAGAAAATAAAAGTTATATTCATTTATATATTTTTACAAATACATCCATCAATTATAACTTATAAAATATTATCTCATAAATCATTAATCATAAAATCTTAATGTTTACAAAATAATCAGCTATAACATCTATTTAACATCAAAATCTTTTTTTGACTTTTATGCAACTAAATAGAGTGAGAATATTTTGATTAAATTTTAATGTTAAAATGTACAGATGTATTTCATAATATATATCTATTATCCTAATTATATATTAATATTTTTGATATTTTATCAAAAATTTTTTTTGATCGGACATGAATCTCAATGTATATTTGAATTGAAAATTTTCTAAATTAAATATAGGAATATTTGCGATCTGATTTTAGCAAAATTATTGTCGAATTGAAAGCCTCGACAAAGCGAAACCTATGACATTAAAAGTGGACCAATCTGAGTCCAAATAAGTCTAAATCAAGAGTCTGAAGTGCAATTGGAACTTGTAGGTTTCAGAACATTAATTGGAGGTTCAAATAATTTCCAAATATGATATATTTTGTAGACGAATCAAGCGGCTCGAGAAGAATAATCCAATAAGCTCAAAATCGCTTAATTCTGACATCATGGAGGCACTTAAATAATAAAGAAACATTCTATGATTAAGAGAATCACTACGGACAGTTCGATGGAGTGCTCTTGATTTTCTTCATATTTAAGGGGCATATGACTCCCACAAATTTATGAATATGACCCTACTTCTAACATGAAGAGAACCCTTGTTTAGATTCAAGAGTGCTTAAAAACTTGAAGAACCCCAAAGCACCACTCCAGAAAAACCATCAACAAATCCTTACTGATCGACTACCGCAGCCGAACCTTCACCCCCATCGACCTTTCGCCAGCCGACCGCTGCCGTCAAACCTCTGCCGGCCGACCACCGCCCTCTCCAAGGGACCTCTACTTTCACTTATAAAATACATGTGGAACAATGAAGATGTTCCTGAACTTTTAACATTAAATGAGGAGTGTTTTTTTTTTTTTTAATTTTCTTGTCAAGACGAGTGTGACTAGGGATGTCAAAAATGGGTTGCAGGTTGAGTTTGGGTTGAACCCAACGATGACCCGCTACTGCTTGACACGACCCAAACCCGACCCAACACGAATGAACCAGGGGAGGCCAAAAATCGTTGGCGAATGCGAGTTGGTCCGGTTCGAGTCGTTGGACTCTCACCTTGCGGGCAGAGGTGCATGGGACGCGACGAACGTCTTGCCAAGACTCGCAAGCTAATGAGGGATGATCCGGACGGAGGTGGGCCGTCTGGGCGAGACTTGCGACCATGGATGGGTGCGACTGGACTGTGCTAGCAGGCGGAGTAGCACCACGGGCCGTCTAGGCAAGACTCGCAATTAGGGACTTAGCCACTTAGGGCTTGCGGAGTTGCGAGCAGGAGTGGAGTGGGCGGGACCGTGATGGAAGGCGGAGTAGCGCCATTGTCTGGGTCAATCTCGGGGTTTCGGGTCTACCCAAACCCGACCCAATTTTTGAAATGGGCCGATTTGTTGAACCTGAACCAGACCCATATTAGTTCCGGGTTGACCTTAAGCCAAAATTTTCGGGTAGAGTTAAAATCAAATTTTCGGGTTGTGTCAAACATTAACACCCCTAATCGTGACATTATTTATTGTTGGGATCCTGATTTATTAGTAGTTAACCATTTCTGCTGAAAAGGGCCTTGGAATTTCAAGCAAATCAGGGATGATTTTGATGATATTCACCGCAGGTGAAAATATCAATTTTCCCCCCTTATAATGGTGTAACTTGGAGTCTTGGTTAAGACTTCTAAAGTGGAAAGTAGGTCCCGTTAGGCCGTTACTGTTGTTAAGCTTACCAAAATTGATGCTCAGTCGACTTTTGCTAAGATTTATGTTATTTTCAAACCTTCTTCATTAAAGGCTTATATTCTCTTAAATATTACTTCCACGAAAATTTAGCAACAGATTAATACTAAAGTACATGCAATACTTTTGATCACAGGACGCTTAATTGTCCCTTTACAAATAAAGAAACAGATCTCTTGGCATTTCCTCATATTCATTAGGGGGAAGAATTTATAGTCAATATTTTTTGTACAACAATAAAATTTAATTTGGGATAACTTTTTTATTATTCTTTAAAACAGTTTTTTTAGTACAAATTTTTTTAAAATTTAAAATTTATGTATCACAAAATTGCTTTAGAATTTATAGTTAGTACTTTTGCAAAAAAGACTAAGACTTATGCTTAATTTGGGGATGATTTTCTTACTATTTTTAAAAATATTTTTTTAGTATTAAAAATTATATTTAAAAAAAAATTGTACTACAAAGATGCTTTAAAAAATAGTAAAAAAAATCATCCCAAATAAAGCCTTTGTTTGAGATATATTTCTTATTCTTTCTAAAATCTTTGAACTAAAAAATTACCTTAGAATTTAGAGTCAATACTCTTGCTAAAAAACTAAAGCTTAATTTGAGACAGCTTTCTTATTGTTTTATAATATAATTTTTCGATTATAAAAAAATTGCCTAAAAAAAATAATTAGAAAGTTGCCTCATACAAAACCTAAGTTATTTGTAGGCCTAGAGAGCAATTGCACACCTCTTCCATAATAAATTGCAGTCTATGCAAATTAATTCTTCCTTCTCATGGGATGCTCAGGTCATTTTGCTAAATCCTCTATGTACTTCAATCATCAATAAACATGATGTTACACCTATTGAATAATTTTTTCTCCCATAAGAATTTTAGCAAATTCTTTTCATGGACCTCAATCTAAGATCCAATTAGATATGGGCAAATTTAACCTTATATGTGAGAGTAATTATCTTTCATCTTCCTATAGCCCTATTTTTTATATGAAAGTAATTTATATTATGATATTAAAATCAAAATTTTGTCATGAAAATTAATAGAAGCATAGCTAATGAAAAAGTCAATTTGTACCCCCACTCTAAAAAATTTCTGGTATCGCCACTGAATCAAAACTGTCTAAAGATCTAGATTGGAGCTTCTAAGATAATTTACCTCTACATCATAATCATGAAAAGCTCCTTAAATAAAATCTTGCATCCAAACACTACAAAAAATATGTTATTTCAGCAAGAATTGGTAGCATCAGTTTTAAAATGGTTGTTATAGGTGGTTTTTCTCAGCGGTTTAAACTGCCACTACAAAGAAATGCTTAAATATTTACCCCGCCGGTTGAAAAACCGATGTGAAAATTCCTTGCAACGAATACTAATTACAACGGTCCACCGGTCGTGCAACAATTTTGGAACAGTTGCAAGATTTTTTGTGGCAGTTAAAACCGCCACAAATGCTCTTCTAAAGTGCTAGGAATGACATTTTTTCTAGTAGAACTAGAAAAAAAAGAAAGTCACCTGTACACTTGACATTTGCCATTTGAAAAATGAGAGGCATTTAAGGGGGAAGTAGAAAGAATTATTCATGATAATGATGTAGGCTGTATATGTTTGTTAGAAACTAATTGCATATTAGTACTTAGTTGAACTTTTTATCTCTAAAAACTTTGAATTATTTGGATTGGAAAGAAAATGTGATAATTTTCCTACGGCCTCTCGAGAAAGAATTTGAGTTCATGTAATAATTTCAAAGGGTATTCATAAAAAAATATGAATATTCATGAATGCTGAACATGCAGCTCATAATCAAACACAAATTAAATTCTAAACTTTTGAGTATATGGTTATCATCACAATGTTAACAAACATTTGATATTGTAATAGGCATATTTTTTAGGCATCATAGAATGATGGTGTAATTAGTGTTGCTTTACTTTTGCTCAATTGCTAATTGATGTATTGGTATAGGCTATTACATTGTATTAACTTTTATTATTTTTATGAATTAGGATAGATATAACTTTCTTTAAAATCATATAAATATATTATCTCCGAGACACCGACTTAAAATAAGCAATCTTAGCATCTTTGGTGTACAACACAAGTTAACAACATTTAATTAATATGTTGCCTTGTCAATCAATGATTTATTTTATGAAGTTGGTGAAGGGCATTCAAATATGTTGAAAATTTTGATTCAAGCTAAGTTAGCCCGGGATACAGATGTGACCCACCTTAAATCTCAGAACTCATGCAACCAGTTGAGGTATCGATATATGAAGTTGCCTAAGTAATGCTCAAACGACAACTTTCTTATACAGAAAACTTTGAAACTTACCTCTCTATCAACATTAACACGACGCCAACCACCATAAATCTGGAACTAAGATACGACCTTCATCAATCGAACAAACCAAACATTAATATATAATAATTATTAATACTTTATATTATAATTATAATTTATATTTATATATAATATTATATATATATATATATATAGAAGAGAGGAGAGAGAGAGAGAGAGAGAGAGAGAGAGATGAGTATGTATGTAGCCATTTTATACACTGCAAATCAGACAAATCTATAGGATAGGAACCTTTAAGAGTGGTCCAATTCATGCATTTTTTTTTGTAATTATGAATATTTATTAACTTTCTTATTCTTATAAAATGATTCTTTCTCTTTTTTACTTAATATTCTCAAAATAGTTGGGTGAGATTTATAAATATTTCTAATTTCAACATCCTAAAAGGTATAGTGAATGTGAAACATGCCATAGACATGAAGAGAAGTACCATGTAAAACATAGCAATAACAAAGGGGTGTAGAAGAACATGTCAACATTGAGAACAAGAAGTTTATTACTATCCAAAGCTTGTTCAATTTGAGGAAAGCATGACCATAATGATTAAGGATGCACTGAAGATAATTCCAAGAATAACTCCTAGGGTGGAGTTACAAGAAGGATCCTGAGATTTTGTTGTGAGGAGATGATGACCTTCTAGAGCTAAAGACTACTTAACCTCGATTTCAATTGCTAATAAGATATACTACACTGACTGTGATGAGTCAACCTCAACTCTTCGTTGAGAAGAAGGGTGAATTGAGATGAGGAAGACATTGTTGGTTAATATTAGGGGTGTCAATATTTGACACGACACGACAACTCGACTCGGACCCGACCCAAAAAATCCGGGTTGGGCCCGACCCGTTTGATAAACGGGTCGGGTTCGGGTTCACAGATTTGACCCGCCGGGTCGGGTTGACCCGGTGGGTTACAGGGTCAACCCGAAAACCCGTTTAATTTAAAAAAATAGAGAAATGTTTCTATACAAATGAGTTCCCCGATGCTCATTTGATGGATTCCTCAGCCACTCCATAACAAGCTCCTTATCCTTGCCCCGTCTAATGAGATCATTTTTATGCAAGGATATGTTTCAACTTTCACTTGCTCCGTCCAGCTCAAGCTGCTGCTTCTGAAGCTCCTTCTTTGCGTTTTTTACAAGATGAAGGAAAGTATCAACACCAGTTGTTGTAAATTTATCAAGTTTCTGCACAACCGTCTCCAGTCGCTTCAAGGTGGGATCAATTTTGAGAGCACGTTTGCCAAATTTTTTTAAATCTTCCAGGTCGCGGGTCGGGTCGGGTCAACCCGGCAACCCGGCCGGGTCGGGTTTGGGTTGAAATGTCTGACCCGTTTGTAAAACGGGTCGGGTCGGGTCACCCCTAGTTAATATGTTTTTAAGGAAGATTGTGGAGGTCAAGTCTCTAATAAAATTTAAGATTCCTCACTTAGATTTGCATAAGGGGAGGATAGATCCTATCAACCATGTTTCTTTTTAACTTTGAGTTAACTATTTTACTACTTGATATCAAAGATTCAATGAAGATAACATTATTCTTCACTATCTTCAAAGAATCACTCTAAGGTAGATCTCATATCTTCTACTCAGCATGATTAATTCTTTTGCCAAGTTTAAGAGAATATTATTGACACAATTTTTCAGCATGCAAATACAATTGAAGAATTCATAGGCCTTATAGTGAATGAGCTGAGAATCGAGCATGTTTATAAGTTATGTTAATTGGTTCCAAAAATAAATGCTTAATGTGAAGGGCTTTGAGATAGTTGTGGCTTGATCCACTCTAACTCAAGCATTGTGTGAATGAACTTTCAAGTATGCACTCAAATTATAATAACTAGAGACTTTCACTAAGTTGTTGAAACTTACCAATAGTCATATTAACATCAAGGAAAATAATATAGAGAATAGCATCACTAGGGTGGCCTGAAGGAAGGAGAAAAGCTTTCTAGGACAATTTTTTTGGCAATTTCCCATGAACTATAAAAGACACTCTTAGAGTTAGGAACTTAAGAGAAGATTTTACCGTGATCTAAAAGAGCTGCACGGCATCAAAGAACTCATCCTTTTCAAATAATAGTGAAATATTCACCATGGTAAGAGATTGTTGATGCCTCTAATTCGCCCGTTGTTGACTATAACTCTATTGTAAGTGTCGATAGATGAGCTAGTCAGGGACATCTAAAATAAAAACCTTTTTAGTTTCGAGTGCCCATAAAAGCAAGGGACACCTTAGTGATCAATCAAAGTCTTGTACACACAACCATGACCATGAAATTGAGAAGTGTTGAAATCTTTGAAGCTTTGTGAAGGACCTTCTCAAGCCAATATACTTAAATAACTTATTCTTTCTTATATACAAACAAGGTCGAGGAGGGCGACTATAGAAGAAGTCATAGTGCAGATGATTCATATTGTTGTGGTGATTTCAATGATTAATGAATATCATGTTGCACCATATAGTCTTAAACCAAGTTTTAAACATCAAAATTTGAGTCTGAACATGCCTGATAATTAATAAAGCTTTTTAATGGAATTGTTTATGAGTTTTAAATTAAATATTCATCATCATAAATGAATCAAGGACCAAGTTGTTCAAAATTGTTAATTTATGAATCAAGTATTTCTAAAATGTTTAATGTTATTTAATTGGTTAATTGAATGTTCTAGAACAAGCTGTAATTGAACTGAGCCTCGGTAACTCTTCAATCGTATTGATTCATCTGTAGCCCTAATCAAAACATTGTTCCAATTCCAACACTCATTTGAGTCTTAATTGCTTGTTTAACTTATTAGGATTCATTATTAAAGAAGTCTAGAAATTAGCCTTAGCTTTTATTTTACACATAATCGAGGAAGCATGGACTAACCAATATTAATCTTGAGATGGGATCTCAATTGTAAGCCCTAAGGCCCAAACTTAGGGTGTTAAATTCATTAAAGTTTTCAAGAAATGAAAAAGAGCAAGAATGTAGATGACTTCTGAGGTTATCGTTAGAGGTATCATAGGAATCTTAGAAAATAGAGGTCATGTTTTGCCATGTAATTCCACAAGTTACTTTTATGTTGGCACATAGAGGAAATGACAACTACGATTATGGACATTAATAAAAACGGGTGACTTATGGAGGCAAGTGTCTCTAAATGATCGGATATATGTGGTCAAACAAATATCAATACATTGATAGAAAAATAGGGTTGGGGTGCTAAGTAAGAGTGTCAAAATGGGTTGACGAGTCAGGTTCAGATACAACATAAAATTGATCAGATTTGAATCAAATCAACTCGAACCCGATACATTTAATAAACGGGTCAAAAACATTAATCCAAACCCTACATGTTAATCCATTTTGATTATTTTTTATGACTTATTAAATATACAATTTAAAATATTTAAGCAAAAATAAGAAGAATAAACCCACAAGTAAAAGGAGGGGGGGGGGGGGGTGCATTTTTGAATAAAATAGATTTGCCACTCAACCCGACCAGTTTAATAGCATATCAAAAAATTCAACCGGAACCAAACTCATTTATTAAACGGGTCAACTCGACTGTAAATTTTTTGGGTCAGGCTGATAAATCGGGTCATTTATTGACACCGACACCTAGTGTGAAGATTGATTCAAATGCGTTGGGTTTGTCTCAAACAAAGCCAATCATATATTTACTCATTTTATAATGAATTGAATGCGGAATGAGCCATCACAACATCTAATTTTATATTTACTCATTATATTTTTACCTTTATTTATAATTTTATATGTAATATGTTTAAATATACATATGATATAAAATTTGGTTCAAATTTTTGGTTCCACAATCAGATATCTTAATTTCAAACTCTAAATGATTATTAAAATGAAAAAAAATACTATGAATGTTAATATAGTGGATCAAGTAAACCGATATTCGCCCTCAAAATCTTATCTCTTAGCGCATTTATTCAAAATAAATTTGAGCAGCCTGCCCAAAAATAAATAAATAAATCTATATTCCTTGGAGTTTGATCAGGTTGGTTACCAAACACTAAGAGAGAATTGTCAATCGTAGCTGTCGGGCCCAAGAACATGGTTCTGTATTTTCTTTAATTTCTAAATGAACTCTACGAAAAAGAGGAAAATTATTAGGTCCGGACATCGGATGTAGAGATAGGTCCCGAGGTCAATAAAATGTCGACACGTGGAGTGGACACATGTATATTCAATATGTTCAATGTGTCCACGGAACTTTAAGCCAAACGCGGCCAAACGCGACTAAAGCGCTTTACGTCAAAGCGCAGTTAAAGCGCAACTAAAGCGCATGTAAAACACAGGTAAAGCGCAAATAAAGCGCACAAAAAAAAAAGAGCAACTAAAGTGCACTCCCATTGTTAAATTTTTAGTGGATGTCTGAACTTATCTCTACCTCTCATGTCCAGACCTTATAATTTTCCCTATGAAGAAGCTATTATGTAAAATCTTAACAATGATTAATTTCTTGAATCAGTCCCGTCCTCTTCCAACTGCAGCAACTTTTTAGATATATGCATTGTCGTCTCAATCAAACGACCAAGATGTTCGATTCATTGAAATAAAGAATGGTGAATCCAAATCTTTTCCTGATGTCCATAACAACCAGATTATAAAAAAGAAAAAATGAAATAACGAATGGCGAACACCAAAGTAAACATATCAAATTGATAGTATTAAAACAAATCAACAGAAGTTCAAATCACAATTGAATGCGTAAAGAACAAACAAGGAAGAATGCAATACACATAGGTCCTAGCCCCATCGAAGCATCTCAGGGAGTCGGATCTGAGCAATGATGAATAAAAAAACCTCGTACATATTTAATCGACGACTGAGACGCGGGTAGAATCAGCATAACCAAACGATACATCAAACACATCAAACATCTGATCGAAGCAATTAAGAAAAAAAAGTAACACGAAGCTCAGGCACGGAGTGCTCCGATGAAGATTGCTGCGGAAGAAAAGAGGAACGCAGCGGCGATCGGCACGGAAAGAGCGGCAGCTCCAGAGGCGGGGGAGGGTGCCGGGGCTTCGGCCGCCGAAGCAATGCCAGCGAGGGAAGCCATGGCGACACCGGCGATGCTAAAGAGCGCTGCAGCCTTGGATCTGATTGAGGCCATTGCTGCCTGCGCTAAGAATTGCCTTTGAAATGAAAAGAATTAAAAACGAGGAGCTGAGGATGGAGGCTAGCTGATCCAGGGTCGTTATTTATAGCAGACGGGGCAGAACGGAATTGGTGGCCCGCGGGCAGCTGCCCGGGCTTCTAGCTTGTTGCCCTTCCGAAATAGACTTTTTCCTTCCTTAAATTTACGGTTCGCGATTTTTGCGTTGATTCTTAGAAAAGGAAAAAATTAGTTCAGAATTTTATCATTTAATTTTCTGATTTTTAAATTTTATATACAATTTTAAATTAGCATAAAAAAATTATCTTGATCATGAATCTTGATACAAATTTAAATGTAGAATTTTTAAAATTAAAGTTGGAAATATTCAAACTCTAATTTCAAAAATTTATAATCAAGTTGAATGTCTCGATAAGAAGAATCCAATGAACCTAAAATTAATCCAATTTGAGCCCAAATGGGATCAAAGGCTTAAAATAAATTTGGAATATTTAGATCATTAATTAAATAAACAAATAATATTCAAATATAACATGCTAATAGTCGAATCAAGTGGCTCAATAAGACGAATACAATAAGCCTAAGATCACTTTATTTTGACATCATCAAAGCAATTAAATACTGAATAAATGCTCTATAAATGAGGAAATAAATATACGTCGTCTAATAGTGCACTCCGAATTTGTTATGGATCTTTTTTATATTTATTGAGTGACCAAACGGAATTATATTTGCAATTCAAAAAGCAAAGCAATTAGAAAGCTGTTTCAAACAAATACTTAGGCTTCCTTTTGCTTTCTTATTACTTTCTAAATCAGTTTTTTGGTATAAATATTTTTATTTAAAAATTTTTTATATCAAAAGCTGCTTTAGAAAGTAGCAAAACAGCTGTCCCAAATGAAACTTTAATCTCAATTAATATTAAAATATTTGAGGCTAAATATGAATGGGTAAAAAGTTAGATATGAAATTTTAATCATTTTTTTCATGATAGTTTTTTAAAAATTTAATAATAGATTGCACGCAATTTAAAGCAGTTATAAAATTTTTTTGGGTCCATTTTAACATTTTTTTTTTTAAATTAAGACATCGCGACATAAATTTTATTAACATAAATGTGCATAGGTATCTTAAATAAATATGTGATTCAATAAAAAATACAATCCTCAATTATAATGACAAAATCAGATTTGGGAAAAAAATAATTTTGAAGTTGCGGTGCCTCTGTGAGGTATTAACGGTGCATTTGGGTCAATTTTTTAATAATTTTATTTTGAATAGAGCTAACACATTTTTATTTGGCTATAACTCTAATATTTTTAAATATATTTCTGATGAAAATTCATTTTTTTTATTTCTCATCAACTCATCATTTTCAATAAAAAAAATTATAATGCTCAAAATTTCAAAGTTCATTTTGATTATTTTTTATTAAATTTTGATACTAATTTTAAAAAATATATATTTTATTTATAATAATTTTACAATTTTTTTATAATTATTTCATAATGCTTCAAATACCAGAAACAAAGTTATTCAAATTAAAAATAAAAATAAAAATAAAATTGTGCAAAATTTTGGAGCAGAATATTCTCATCAAAATTTCATTATTATACTTTTAAAAATAATTTTATTTATTTTATGTTAAATATAACATATAAATAATTAATTTAATACTTCTCATAAAAAAATAATTATTTCACAAGAGTATGCAGGAATTTCAAAATTCTTATATAAGAATAAGAGAGAAGATTACACTAAGGAATCATTTGAGATGGCTTTCTTACTATTTCTTAAAGCTGTTTTTTTGTACAAAAATTAAAAATTTTAACTAATTAAGGCTTCGTTTGGGACGGCTTTTTTATTGCTTCTTGAAGCAGCTTTTTAGTATAAAAATTAAATTTTTTGTACTAGAAAGCTGCTTCAAGAAGCAGTAAAAAAGTCGTCCCAAATGAAGCCTAAAGCTGTTTTAAAAAGCAATAGTAAAGCCATACCAAACGTAACTTTAGTGTTTGTTTGGGATGAAAAAACTTTATGACTCAGTGGTTGGATAACAAAGTATCCACCTAGCTTTAGACATATGGCAACTAAGGCAAATATTTGGCTTTTTCCACCTGACCCAATCTTCTATTCATAGCGTTAGTGAATGTTTTTTTGCTTAAGTTAGAAGAGATATTAATTTTGTGGGTGCTATATGTTGATATAATAATACTAAGTGATTGGTCTTTGTTTATAATCTTAGGTATTTGGGTTCAATATGATTTGGCTATTTGTACATTAGACTTTCATTTGGTCTTATTCTGACTAATTCTCATAACAAGTTGTATTAGAGCTCATGACTTGGTTGAAATCAAATGTAGTTCATGAAATTTTGCGGTTTCTATTGAGCTTTCTTCCTTCTTATTATGGTTGAACAATATTTAAGAGATGATGACTCATAAATTGGAACTTTTATTTTATCCAGTGAACGTACCCTCCTCTACGTTCGGTTCTGGGCAAAAAAAGAGCAATACCGAGTACCGAGTACCGAGTTGTACCGAGTTTTTTCAAAAAACTCGGTATTGCGCTGTTTTGGTCTAAAACCGAACGTAGAAGAGCGTACGTTCACTGGATGTAATAAAAGTTCCATAAATTGGCTATGATATTTAAGATGTTGATAGGTATCATTTGAGGAATAATAATGACTCCGTAGAGAGCTCCATATAAGGGAAAGAATAATTAAGATATAATGAGAAATTAGTTTAGACACACATCAAATTATAGTACGTTGATATTTGTGTATAAAAATCTAATGATTAACCCCCACTTATAAACATAAATTTTCTATTAAATATAATCTTAACTACTAATTTATCAAATATAATTTTAATCTATTTTGATTAATTCTCAAGTACAAACACGCCTAATCTTTTTTTACATCCATTAATATACTATTAGTTTTTTTGTATTTCGAAATGATGTGTCTCCTAGGTTAACAAACACGGTGATTTCATTTTCACTAAATTTAATCAGGTAATAAAATCATCATTTTTAGGAAGTTTTGAAGAAATGTGTGATATTTCACTACTAATAAATTAGGGTTTCGCAACACTTTTGATGGCCTATTATAGTGACTTAAACGCCTACTAGTTTATTTATAGCAGTTTTAAAAACCGCTGCAAATCTGTTATATTTATGTTCACTGCAAAGGCTTTAGCAAAACCGCTATATATATCTCTCTATAATAGCGGTTTATAAACTGCTGCTATGAACTGATGTGAAAACGTCAGGTTTTTGGTAGTGTTTCAAATCATTATAGGCATTGAATTACTAAATAAAAAAAAATTGAATTTCATTATTTGGATAAAATTATGATTTTTAACTTCAATCAATTAACTAATGTGTCAAAAGTAATGAATTGGACTACAATTTCAACATAGTTATTTTAAATATTATCAAAATTCACATCATTTTATGAATAATGTTAGTCAATATGCCATTTCCATTTAACTATTATGCTAGTTTACATGTGGTGGTGTTTTTATCATCAAGTGACCAATGTCCTTATTTGATTGTTTGAAATTAGAATATATATATATATATATATATATTGTAAATGATAATGTTTAGTAAAATTATTATGTAGCTGAATATTTGATTTGAAGTTAGGTTAAATTTCTCAAAACTCCATCAAAATAATAATTTTATTTTCTATAATTTAAAATGATTGTAATTTAAATTATTATTTTTAAAATATTTTTTTTTTTTTTTACTTTATACTCGATACATCATTAAAAAAAAATATCTTCATCGGGCACGAAAGCTACCCAATGAGCTCCTAGAGGACATTATTGTGAAAATTTAGATATTAAAAGTGTTAATATTTTGTTACTGATGGTCTATTTAATGCAATATTTTTTATAATTTTGCTTTTCATATATTTGTCATATTTTTATCTTCGTTGCTATTTTCTTGTTGATTTTTAAAATTTTATGTCTTAGGAAGATATTTTTATAGCCCGATTTATAAATGTATGATAGCAATAAAAAAGCCGCAAACATATTTTTCAAAATATAGAATTTTCATAATATCTATAGTAATTAAAAAAAATTAACATCCTCAATTAAATCATTGATATTAAACTATTCATTCTCTTTATCTTTCAAAATGAATTTGAGTTACCCAAATAATTGGGCTTAGATATGGTTGCATATTTAGGCTTTGTTTGGGACAATTTTCATATAGCTTTTTAAAACCGGTTTCTAGTACAAAATTTTTTGTACTAAAAAACTGTTTCATAAAGCAAGAAAAAAAATCGTCCCAAACGAAACTTTAAAATTTGTTTAAGACAGCATTATTGTTGCTTTATTTTTCACAAAAGTAACAATAATTTAATTTTGCTTTTTTATGCTTTCTTCATGCCTTTTCAAATTATAATAGCAAAATTATTTTTTCTAAAATAATTTCACAATCAACTATATAAAACATTGTGTTCGTCCCAAATAGACTTTTATAATATAAAAGGAAAAGGAATTTTTTTTATCTTAATATTGATAAAACCAACAGCCTGCTCATAATGGCTTCAATTCCCAGTCCAAAGAAGCGCTAGTCTTATACTTTGTCCAATCCATTAAAAAAATTAATAAATATATAACAATGTGAAATATTCCAATTAAGCTTTTATCATCTTATGTGAAAGAATTGGAGTCCGATTTGAGTACGAAAGCTCACTTTGTTTTCACTGACGATATTAAGTGGCATATTAAACAATTTTCATTTCTGTCTTAATATGACCCTGTCTGATTTGAAGTAATTAGAAGAGAGGAAATGAAAAGAATAAGAAGCCGAATTGATTAAAAAAAAACTTTTTATAAATTTTTTTTTCTATTTGTGTGAATTCAAATTTTGTACCGTATCTTACTTAGAAGATTGGCTAAAGAAAAAAAAGAGAACTAGAAAGAAGGACGAGGGAGAAGATATGTAAGAAGCCTTGTGATTTTATTGCTCGAAAGTAAGAATGTCGAGAAAAATTAGTTGTAGCATGTCCCTAGATTTAGGTTGATATTGAGGGTCAAAGTATCGAAGCGGATCGGCCCTGTCTGATTTGAAGTAATTAGAAGAGAGGAAATGAAATGAATAATACTCCGCATTGATTAAAAAAAAACTTTTTATAATTTTTTTTTTCTATTTGTGTGAATTCAAATTTGTCTACGGACCGTATCCGGATCTTACTTATAAGATTGACTAAAAAAATAGAGAATTAGAAAGGACAAGGAGGGAGAAGATATGTAAGAAACTTCATAATTTTATTTCTCGAAAGTAAGAATATCCAGAAAAAAAAAAGTAGCAGTATGTCCTTAGATTTAGGTAGATATTGAGGCAAGACTATAACCTGTGATTTTATAGGGGGAATATAACTTATTTGGTTCTAGAGAAGTTATTTGAACTTTATTGGCGAAAAAAAAGAGTTGTTTTTAATTTTAAAAATCTAAATTTGAAAGAATCTAAGCTATAGAGTTTGATAGGTTGTAAACTATGGGATTAGCCTCTTATTTATCTTAAGCTTTGTAATATCCTTTATAACAAATAATATATAATTAAGAAGGCTTTTTGCAATATTTATAAGCGTGGAATTAATTTCTATGCAATTTGAAAGATTGTCAGTAATAGATTTTTTTTTTTTTGGACAGCAAATATTTGCAGTGAATTGCCAATCAAAATAAAAAGTATCAAATCGTTAAAAAAAAATTAATCAAAGCCATAGACCATCTTGAATAGGGCGAATTATTGCGTCCAGTCATCGGACCCGCTTTTCCATAGAAGCTAGAGAAAGTGGTGAGAATCCTCATTAAACGTTCACAGTTACCAATACCCGCTTTGCCAAAGACCAAGAGGTCGTCAGCATAACAAATATGAGTTAAATGAAAAGTGACAAGTTTGAAACCTTGAAATCCATCATGCTCATTGGCAGCATCAATAATACAAGAGAAAGCATCCATGATGATGCAAAAAAGGTAAGGACTAAGAGGACATCCTTGCCCGAGTCCCGAGGAAGAGCTAAAAAAACCATCAAGAACACCATCAATGCAGATAGAAAAATGATTATTATTAATGCAAGCTTTGATCCAATCAATGAAAGTAGACGGGAACCCCTTTTGAGTCATTCTAGCATTAGGAAGTCTCTAGAGACAGTAACAAAAGCTTTTAATATGCCTAATTTTGCATAAAAGTACTTATCTTTGGTGTTTTTATTGAACAAATCAATAATTTCTGATGCCAAAATAATATTTTCAGTAGACAGCCTACTAGAGATAAAGGTAGCCTAGCTGGGATGGATAATCTCTGACCTGATCGGCTTCATATAAGTGGCAATAATCTTGGCGATGATTTTATGAAAGACGTTGCAAAGAGCTATAGGCCTAAAATTAGTAATGTTCTCAGCTTGAGATTTCTTGGGAATAAGAGCAATTATCGTAGCTTTAACACGACTTGGGAGGTAACATTTACTAAAGAATGACTTAACTGCTTTGCAAACTAACGACCCAGTTATTCCCCACGTTTTTTTGTAAAATTTGAGATTGAAGCCATTAGGTCCAGGAGACAAAACAGAGCAACCAAAGGAAATAGCCATTTTAGCGGGTAATGTCAGAACCGAGAATAGATGCTTGAAGGATGCTTCTATTATGAGACTTTCTCTTGTGCAGCTTAGAATACTTGAATTTAAGATCTTCCTCATCATTTTTTAACCACTTAACTTTGGATCTTTGAATAGTCCAGGCAGCCCATAAGGAATTATAATATGCTAGGTCATCATTTGTCTTCTTAAGTTTTTCACACATAGACATATTAATGGGATCTTGATTAGAGAGCGTTTGGTATTGTTGTTGTTGTAAGGACAATTCAGCACATTTCACCACAATGTGATTAGAGGATTCCAGCTCTTGTCTTTAACACTATCCTTCAACTATTTGAGCTTATTATATAAGCAAATAATAGGATTTACAAGAGTGGTAAAGATTGAGATGAGTGTCCAAAAAATCAGGGTTTTTGCACTAGTAATTCTTGAACATAAATCTCTTATTACAATTCTTAGCATAATCCATCTTGAGGATAAGCGGTCAATGGTCTGAAATCAAGCTTTTAAGCACTTTATAGGTTGAATTGGGAAAGGCTTTAGACCATGAAACATCGGAAAGGGCACCGTCCAATTTTGAATGGATAGGATTATCAGTTCTTAGGTTGAACCATGTGTATAAATTGGCAGAAGAATAGATGTCCAAAAGGTTGGCATCAAATATTAAAGCATTGAAAGGAGCTAGTCTAAATTTTGTAATCACAACCCCATCGGCCTTTTCAGATTGAAAGCGACAATAGTTAAAATTCCCCAACACCACCCAAGGCATGGTGTTGTTATGATCCATTTTTCTAAGGTCGTCCTAGAGGAGAGCACTCCTCAAAAGTATTTGATTCATAAATAACTGAGATAAAAATCGGGGACTGAGAGACGAGCAATAATTCCAGTAATCAATTGACTAAAAGTAAAAGTAGGAGAAAAAGAGATTTTTATCACATTCCATTTGATCCAGATACGCCCAGAAGATGCTAACTAAAAATTGTTATAACTCACTTTTTTATCAAATATGATGTGAGTCATACAAAACCAAGGGTCGTCAAGATTAGAGAGAAGAATTCAATTTTCAAGAAGGCAAAACATATCTAAGTCATAATCATGGACAAGGTTCTTACAATAAAAAGCCTTATCAGGGTTATTAAATCCCCAAATATTCCAAGTTGCAATCGTACGATGATTCATTGATTGGGGTGTTGAGAGTTGGGAGGTTTACTGGAGCCTTTAGCTCTAATGTTGTTGTGAAGTTAATTTGCGAGTTTGGTGGAGGTTTTGAATGTCTTAGGAGTGCAAGATGAAGTGATGGTTTGTTCATATTGTTAGGAACTCGCACTGGTTTAGTGAGCCCACAAGGATATGATCCCAAGGTAAGGGGTTCGATGTTTTAGCTGAAGAGGGAATGGAGGAGTTGGGAAGAGGGGGAAAACAAGAGGATCCCTCCAGCGGCTGTAGGGGAGAGCCTCGAAGAGGCGGGAAGAAAAAAGAAGGGAATATAAATAAAACCCTAGCAGAGCTTCTCTCCAAAAAAAAAAAAAAACCGCATCGTCTTCCTTAATAGTAGCATTTAGAAGAACAAAAACCAAACCCTAGTCATCTGTTTTCACCACATGCATGAACAGCCAAACATTAGCACAATAAAAAGCCTTATCAGGGTTATTAAATCCCCAAATATTCCAAGTTGCAATCGTACAATGATTCATTGATTGGGTGTTGAGAGTTGGGAGGTTTACTGGAGCTTTTAGCTCTAATGTTGTTGTGAAGTTAATTTGCGAGTTTGGTGGAGGTTTTGAATGTCTTATGAGAGGAAGATGAAGTGATGGTTTGTTCATATTGTTGGGAACTCGCATTGGTTTAGTGAGCCCACAAGGATATGATCCTAAGGTAAGGGGTTCGATGTTTTAGCTGAAGAGGGAATGGAGGAGTTGGGAAGAGGAGGAAAACAAGAGGATCCCTCCAGCGGCTGTAGGGGAGAGCCTCGAAGAGGCGGGAAGAAAAAAGAAAGGAATATAAATAAAACCCTAGCAGAGCTTCTCTCCAGAAAAAAAAAACCGCATCGTCTTCCTTAATAGTAGCATTTAAAAGAACAAAAACCAAACCCTAGTCGTCTGTTTTCACCACATGCATGAACAGCCAAACATTAGCATTTAGCAGAGGTCTCAGTAACACATTTGCTTACCCTTTTCTCCAATATTTCAATGCATAAGAAAATAGAAGTTCTACTGACATCCTCAATTTCTATTCAATTCTCTTCCCATTTTTCGAAAAATAAATTGAATTTATAACTGTAATGTTCTATATTTTTATTGTAATAATTTCATTGATATCAGTAAAACTGTTGACTTCATTTTATTTCATTTATTTAAATGTAATATTTTTAATAATCTCAAAATGAATTCTTAAATATATAGAGATGAATAGATTTTGTGAAGAAAAATTAGCATTTCTATTATTTTCACATTAATCAACAAAGAATTATAATTTAAAGTCCACAAATTGAACATCAGAGGTATTAATTTGTTTTTTTTTTTAAGATTAAGAGAATGAATTAAATTGTAAAAGATTGCTCAGAACGGTGAGATAAAACCTGTATGTTGCAAAGGAACAAAAGTGTATGAACACAGGACGTTGACCATTGAGTAATAGAATGAATTATCCATGTAAAAGAATAGAATGTTGTGTGGCATATAGCTATAGTGTGCCTATATAGCTGGTGTGAGGTATGGTACATCCACAATGCAGCTTTTAGCTTTGCAGGCGTATTGTGAGGATGAACTAATCAGTTGCAGATCTGTGCTCTATATCATTATGTACAACTCCACTCGTATAGCAATCATGTGAAAATTATCATCCCCCCTCCCACAAACTCACAATGGTGGCTGAACGGTGAGTTTGAGATGAAGCTGTTGAAACCGATCGGTGTAGAGGTGCTTAGTTAGAATATCAGCTAGTTGATCATTGGAGGAGATTGGAAGCAGTTTGATATGATGATCTTGGACTTGTTCCCTGATGAATTGATAGTCGAGCTCGATGTGTTTGGTACGTGCATGAAAGACTGGATTGGTTGCAAGAGTAATGGAGGATTAGTTGTCGCAGTGGAGTGAAGTAGGGGTGTCAATATTTGACCCAACCCGAATATTTCTGGTTCAGTTCAACCTGAGCCCGACCTGGGTCGGGTTCAAGTGTGGGATTTTGCAATTTCAAATTAGTCTAATTAATCAAGTAAATAATACTAATTTATAATTTTGCAATAAATCATATTTGTTTTCATCATTTACAATGGATGCAAAAAGACAATGTTACAAGAAAAATCACCCCATGTTCCTAAATTTGGTAGTAGAAAAATTAAATACTATATAAAATAAGCAAGTAGTTGGAGGCTTATCTTAGATAAAAAATAAGGAAATTACATTCATAAAATTCAAAAATAATCTTTATAAAACTATCATCCAAATCATTTTTTGAACAACCAAAATTCATACATTTGTATGTGCCACAATAAACCATTACAAATTTGACAAAAAGGAAAACTAATGAGATACATAATTTGGAAAATTTATATATGCAACATATTAAGAACACATTCAAATATTATTTTTGTCAAAACATCTCATTTAGTGAGATGGCATATTCCAAAACATCTCATTTAATGTTGAACAATAATCATTACATAATAACAAATTTTATCCCAACAAAGAAATGAAGATTTCAGATCTATATTCCAAGAAAACTCCTTTGTTGGAATCAACAATACATTGTCAAATTAACCGAACATCCTGTTCCAAAGCTATAGATCATAAAAGGGATTGTCTACAAAAAAATTATTTGGCTAAAAATCAATAATGAAAAAAAAGTACTATTAATCAAATAAAAATGAATCATTAATTACATGTGTTAAAAAAGGAGTAGGAAATCTAGCGAGAAATAATAAGCATTACAATCAGTTCTAAAGACTCAAATCCCTTAAGCTAGTGCTTTTAAGCTACAAATTGTTAAAATAAATCAAAGAACACATAAATATTCTACATATACAAAAAGACGGTGATTTCTTCCATTAATTAGAATCTTCACATCTCTAAAATGAAAAGAGATACCATTCCAAAACCTAATTAAATATAGAGCAGTCTTTCACCAAAATAACTCCTACCTTGCAGGATGATTAAAGGTTAAGGGTTGTTCAGCCAAGAAACTCACGTGAGGAAGGAATCGAGAGCAGTCTTTTCCCCGTTGAACTGGAGGAAAAATGCGGGCTTATAATAGTAGTATAGATAAATCAAATGCTAAATGCTAAGTTAAACCACGATTGATCTAGCAAAGTTATAGAAAGAATGAGACGAAGAATGGGAGAAAGAGGAAGAGCGCCACGGACCTCATCTTGCAAAAAACCGAAGAGGTGAAACTCATCTATGCGAAGAAGAGGGAAACTTTTTTAGCTCAGAAGTCAGAAGAGCGCCACGAATCGTTTAATAGAAGTTGAAGAGACATAAGTAAATGAAGAAGACACTTATTTGCGGAAAGTCAGAAGTCTAGGGCCAACCGCAACCGAAGAGTCTAAGTACGATTATGCATAGGAGGAACAATTATTCCATCCTTTAACGTAGAGCTACGTTTGGCCGCCAATAATATACCACCACGTGCTCTCTTTTTTTATCGTGCGGCCCGACGACTTGATCCAGACCGGAGCCCGGGAATGCTATGTTCGCCTATTGCGAGGTATTACTCAGTATTTGCTCAGTATTACTCGGTATTGCTAGGTATTGCTTGGCAATAACGAGAAATACCGCTCTGTGAAGACCAAAACCGAATTATACCGAGCTATCCCGAGCAATACCGAGTTTTTTCAAGGAAAAACTAGGTCTTTTTTTGTACCCTTTTATAATAATAGTATAGATAAATTTTACTTTTCATATCATTGTCATACTTTTAGCTTCATTGTTATTTTCTTGTTGCTTTTCAAAAAATTTTGCCTTAGGAAGATACTTTTTATAGTCAGATTTATTAATGTATGATAACAATAAAAAAACTGCTAACTAATTTGTCAAAATATAGATTTTTCATCATATCTAATTATCTATAGTAATTTTTAAAAAAATTAATATCCTCAAACAAATCATTGATAATAAACTGATCATTCTCTTTACTTTCAGAATGAATTTGAGTTACCCAAATAATTGTGCCTAGATATGGTTACAGACTTAGGTCTTATTTGGGACAGCTTTAGCATTTTTCTAGAATAAAAATTTTAATTTTTAAATTAGAAAAATGCTTTAAAAAGCAATAAAAAAGCTATCCCAAATAAAGCCTTAGAGTTTGTTTGAAACACCTTTTTAGTTGCTTTGCTTTTCACACAGTAACAAGAATTTAGTTCTGCATTTTTACTGCTCTCTCCCTGCTTTTTAGAAATTTTTGTAGTTAAAAACTACTCTCTACGATCATTGTAGCAAAATTATTTATCTAAAAAAATTTTACAACTAACTATATAAAATATTGAATTCGCCCCAAATAGACCTTTATAATATAAAAGGACAAGGAAATTCGTTTATATTAATATCGAGGAAACCAACAGCCTACTCGTAATGGCTTCAATTCCCGATCCAAAGGAGTGCTACTAGTCCTATACTTTGTCCAATCCATCAAAAAATTTAATAAATAAATAACAATATAAAACTTCCAATTAAGCTTCTATCGTCTTATGTGAAAGAATTGGAGCTCGATTTGTGTACAAAAGCTCACTTTGTTTTCTCCGACGATATTAAGTGGCATATGAAACAGTTTTCTTTTTTGTCTTCATATGGCCCTGTTTGGTTTGAAGTACTAATTGGAAGAGAGGAAATGAAAAGAATAAGAACTCGAATTGATTAAAAAAAAAACTTTTTTTCCTAATTTGTTTTCATCTATGGTATTAGCCTCTTATTTATTTTAAGCTTTGTAATATCATTTATAACAAATAATATAATTAAGAAGGCTTTTTGTAATATTTATAAATGTGAAATTAGTTTCTATTGAATTTAAAAGATTGTCAGTAATAGAATATGATGAGGTATAACATATGAGTCATGAGATTATGGCTTTGTTGGGATCGGTTTTCTTTATTGCTAATTAAAGTAATTTTTTGGTAAAAAAATTGTTTTAAAAAATAAAAAAATATATCCCAAACAATGCCTAAGAATCTTTTTTGGATAACTTTCTTATTGCTTTTGCTTTTTAGAGTACAACTACAATCTTGTTTGTTTATTATTTTCACACTATTTTTGAAAAAAAAAAATTAAATTATGAATCTGCTTTTACAGTAATTTTAAAAAAAATATCACAAATGATAATCATATTTACAAAAAATTATAATTGTTCCAAATAAATCCTAAATTATCCATTATTTCAAGCATTATAATATCACTTACAGTAGTTTAATTTATATAAGAACGATTTTCTCCAATATTTTTTTATTGGGAAATTTTGAGGGCTTAGCTCAATCTATAAAGTAAAAAAGGATGTACATAAGAAGTGTCAACCATCAACAAGAAAAAAACTGAGGCTTAACAAAATATAACCAAAAAAATGAAGTAATAACACAAAAGGAAAGAAAAATGACTAAGGTTATGACTCAGGAGAAATATTTCATGGAAGAATACGTGTATGCCCAAAAGATGTGGTCGGTTGGGTATCCCTAGTATTGAGGGCCTTTATTTTGCTTTTACTACTTTTATTTGGAGATTCTACTCTAATGACTCTCTGGCAGCTCAATGGATGAAACATTATTATTTATCTCCTTGGAAAACACCCCCGCCTAATGCTTCTAAATTCTGGAAACTGGTTCACAATACTACCGATGCTATTAAAGACTATGTTTCTCTAAATGTGACGGAGCACAATTGTAGTCTTTCTATGATGTGGGACCCTTGGTGTGATCAAAACTCCCTATTTTATCATAACTTGACCATCTTTCCTTTCAATTCTTTGGTAAAGGATTACATTTTAAATGGTAATTGGAATTTATCGAATTACCTAAGCACTCCACACATTCATCGTATACTTACAGTGAGTATTTTGGAGAACTCTTCCTCTGCTATATCCTAGAATGGTTCTGATGAGCCTTGCTTTAAAACCTTCTATGCTTGATATTATAAAGATTACACGGATGTGAATTGGAAGGATTTCATTTGGCATAAACGATCAGCGTTGAGATTTTCGATATATGCTTGGTTGGCCTTTCAAGAAGGTTTGAAAACTGCTGATGTATTAGCGAGAAGAAATATTGTGGTGGACAGTGGATGCTCTCTTTGTTGTGCTGGGTTTGATACTATTAATCACATTTTCTTCCAATGTGATTTTACGTTTCATATTATCTGCCACCTTTTGCCATCTCTCACTATTTTTCATTTACGCCCTCTGCTCTTACAAGGGTTTGAGTTCTTTATGGAATATCAAGGGATCAAATCAGTTCACAAAAACTTCTGCTTTATGATTTTGTGCTGTACTATTTACTATGTGTGGAGGGAAAGGAATGAACCAAGATTTGGGGAGAGATATTTGAGCACTCAGTCTCTCATTCATAATATTGTGAACGCAATCTGTGCCAAAACTAAATACTGGAAAAATTACAGTGAACTGCGGCAAGCTTTTCCTTCCTGTTTCGGTTAGCTGCGGAATATGCAAATTTGAGCTTTTTGGATTTTTGGTTTGGTTCATCTGGACAATGATGACTGAAACCAGTACTTTTTTGCCCTCTCCCTTTGGACGGCTAGAGTGCGCTATCGATTTCTCTGATTCTGTGTTGTGGGATCATCATTTCTGGGCAACTAGGGGTTTTTTGCCCTTTGGAAGGCCCTTCTACTTTGAAGCTCGTTTGTATTGCTGCTTGGGTTAGCCCCTCTGGCAACCAGGGGAGGGCCTGGTCCCTAATGCTTCGTTTTTGCAGGCTTATTTGCCTGATTGTACTGGTTTCGTTTTGCCTGAGTCTGAAAGTTTTTGATCCCTTCTTTTGGGGATTAGTTTAATTTCCATGTTTTAGCTGCTTCTTGTAATTTCTTTTAAAGGTTTTTGTTTTACTTTGTAACACCTTTTTGAGTTAATATACGGGCAAAGCCCTTATTTTTCCCAAAAAAAAAAAAAAAACTCAGGAAAAGAAAAATATCTATCATATAGCATAAAATCTTCTTTGATTGCCCGTCCAAAAGACGATGACAGGCATCATCATCATCCATTGGCCCAAAAAAGCCTGCCGACCACAAACTTCCAGAAAAGAGACCGAAGAAAACAAAAAACTGCAGAGAAGCAGTATACAGGCGAGACAAAACGGGCTGCAGTGATGTAGCAATCGGACAAGAGACAGCCTTTATAACAAGAAAGATTTCTCCCAGCAGCAGAATGATGAAGAACAGGTTCCCATAGCCAAATGTAAAATTTAACAAGATTACTGTTCATAAAATAAAGCAAGAACATCTCAACCCTAAAACAACTACATAAACAAAAAAACAATAGCTCATAGAAAGTGAGTTATCAAAAATAACTGAGGTTAAATTTTTTCTTAATAAACCGCTCATCTTTCCATTTATCTAGTTTAAGATAAATAATTCTATTAATCTTTTTAGAGATAGTAATAGCACAAACAGCCTTAACATTAAACCTTCTGCTATTAGGTTCCACCCAAATAAAGTAAGCAATTGTATTAAAAATCAAGAGAGCCATTTTCTTCGCCATATAATCAAATCTCAAGACCAGCAATGTATTATAAGGCTTAGATAATGTTTGGCCTCAAGAAAAACTTACGAAAAAGAGGCAATAACTTTACCAGAACATGAAAAGTATAGTCGCATTCAAAAAAACAAGTGAAAGCAGTAGTTTCAAAAATCTCATTGCAAAGTAGGCACATGTGATCTAAAATTGAAATATTCCTTTTGGAAAGAGTATCAACAATTTTAAGCCCTCCCCCTCTTAAAGTCATCCACGTGTATGCAAAATATCTCAGAGAATGATTTTTGTGCCAAAACAAATTGAATCAATCATAAGTGTTGTCATTCACAAAAAATTCTAAGTAAAACTTTTTGAAGAGAACACAATCAAGATTATCCCAAATGATGTATTTTGAAGGATTGATAGAGATGGGAATATCATGAATAAATTATCTAATGTGTTGATTAAGTGATTCCGACAACATCCAATTTTGATTATTCATCCACTCCTTGAGAGATTCATTATTATTGCAGATTTGACTAATTAGTTAACTCTAGGAAGTTGGTAGTAATAATTTCATTTGAGCACCAATGATTCCAGAGAATGACAATCGGGCTGTTCAAATTAATATTAACTTAAGTTTGTGGTTGACCAAAAAAGTAGTGTTGCAAATAGACTTCCAAAAGGCAGTATTATAGTGATGACAACTTTTTTAGTATTATGGCTGGAATTCGCTTCAAATGAAAGAATTAAGATAGAGACCATATGATAATTTCAGTGTTTTAGAATGATTTTCGGCCACAATTTTTGTAATATGTTGCAATTTTGTTTTTAAAATAACAATTTCAATAGGATTGATGCTATCGATATGGTCTGAAGTTTGTAAAATAAAAGTTGAAGGGTTATCAACATCCTTCAAATAGATGAGGTCTGTGTTAACAATGGGAGGATCATCTTTAGGTAAAGAAGTGATGTCTTTGGGATTTTCAGAAGGATGTCTCGGTCTACGACTTGTGCTTCTCCCTCGTAGAGGTTTCAGATTGAAGGGGCGGTAAGTTACAGGGTGATTTAAAGAGTTGCATAAGTAGCAAATAGTCGGGCACCACTCATACAGAATTTTAAGGTTAAACAGTTTTCCATCCACAACGAGGGGAATAGTCTCTGGATAAAAGGAATATGCATAGACTTGAACGCAAATCCTAGCATATGTTAATCTGAATTTTGAGGTTGTTAGGGCATCGACTATAAGGGGGTGTGACTATTTTTGATATTGCAATCGGTGTCCAACAACACAGTGGCAAATCATAAATCTTAAACCAAATGGGTAAAGTATTGAACTCTTTTCTCTTAGGGCGGAAGTGAGGTGACCATTTTTAAAAGATAAAAGATTTGTTAAAAACAAACCAAAATCATTTAGACCAAACCATTTTAAAGTCTTTATGACAAGAGAACTTGAATAAAAAAAAAAACCCATCACCCAGAGATATGAGCTTCAGAGTATCTTTTAAATTCCAAAGTTTCAGCACATATTTGAGCAAAGTTTCATCAAATGATCTCTTATCAAGCAAATAACCAACAAGAGCTAGATTTCATTCTTCGATAAGCATCAACTATGTCTTCCGAAAGAAAATTTATCACTTCATCGGGGGTGGGGAGGGAAGAAATAGGGAACTCAAACTGATTTAGTGACCCCACAAGGATATGATCCAAGGTAAGGGGTTCGAAGTTTTAGCAGAAGAGAGAATGGAGGAGTTGGGAAGAGGGGGAAAAGGAGGAGAGATTCCTCCAGTGGCTAAAAGGAGAAAAGAAGGGCAACAAGCTGGCAGCCTGCCCACGGGCCACCCTGTCTGTCATAAATAACGACCCAATAGATCATCTACCTCCGTAATTGGTTTCTTATTCTTAGGGCTTGTTCTCTTTTTTTCATTACAAAGGCAATTGAAAGTGGTAGTTAGTGCAGGTAGCAATGGCGTCTATCAGATACAAGGCTGCAACGCTCTTTTGCATCGTTGCTCTTTATATTTCTCTCACACCCCTCTCATTTCATCTTTTACTTCATACGCTCGTTTGGATCCGGTCGGGACGAGATGAGCCATCATGATAGCAGGATAATCGGGCTATCAGAATTAACGACATCAAATATTTAACCTTCTATCACTTTCTCTATTTTTGTTTATTTTCGCTAATCTGATTGATTATAATTTTCTACTTATTTTGATAAAATTTGTAGTAATTCAATTTAATTTATTTTTAACGAAGCTTGATTGTGTAATTATGTATTAGA
The DNA here is from genome assembly GCF_001605985.2 of Dendrobium catenatum. NCBI lineage: Eukaryota > Viridiplantae > Streptophyta > Magnoliopsida > Asparagales > Orchidaceae > Dendrobium > Dendrobium catenatum. The sequence goes on along the minus strand of NW_021318827.1, from coordinate 53,062 downwards.
TAAAGGAACTATTTAGAACTGTTAAGATAGCGAAAACTAAAAGAAATAAAGAAAGCGACAGAATGTCAAATACCTGATGTCGATAATTCCCGTAGCCCGACCATCCTGCAATCAGGATGACCCATCTTGTCCCAACAAGATCCAAGCGAGCATATGAAGGTAAGAGATGGAAGGAGAGGAGGGATATGAGAGAAATACAAAAAACGACAATGCAAAAAAGCATTGCAGCCTTGCATCTGATAGATGACATTGCTGTATGTGCTAACTATCACTTTCAATTACCTTTATAATGAAAATAAGAGAACGAACCTTAATAACGAAAAACCAATAATAGAGGTAAATGTCTTCCGAAGGATAATTTATCATTTCATCCGGGGTGGGGAGGGAAGAAATAGGGAACTCGCACTGATTTAGTGACCCCACAAGGATATGATCCCAATGTAAGGGGTTCGAAGTTTTAGTAGAAAAGGGAATGAAGGAGTTGGGAAGAGGGGGAAAAGAAGAGGAGAGATTCCTAGAGCGGCTAAAAGGAGAAAAAAAGGGCAACAAGCTGGCAGCCTAGGCAGTTGCCCACGAGCCACTTATTCGGCGCTACCATGTCTGCCATAAATAACAACCCAATGGGTCATCTACCTCCATAATTGGTTTCTTGTTATTAGGGGTCGTTCTCTTTTTTTCATTACAAAGGCGGCGCAGGCGGCAATGATGTCCATCGGATACAAGTCTGCAACGCTTTTTTGCATCATTGTTATTTGTATTTCTCTCACATCCCTCTTATTTCATCTCTTATCTTCATACGGTTGTTTGGATCTGATCGAGACGAGATGGGTCATCCTGATTGCAGGATCATCGGACTATCAGAATTACCAACATCAGGTATTTGACCTTCTATCACTTTACTTTTTTTTATTTTCGCTCATCTGATTGATTAAAATTTTCCACTTACTTATTTTGATAAATTTTTATTAATTCAATTTAATTTACTTTTCACGAAACTTGAATATGTAATTATGTATTAGATAAAGGAACTGTTAGAACTATTAGGTTAGAGAAAACCAAAAGAAATAGAGAAAGTGACAAAATGTCAAATACCTGATGTCGGTAATTCCCGTAGCCCGACCATCCTGCAATCAGAATGACCCATCTTGTCCTGACAAGATGCAAGCGAGCATATAAAGGTAAGAGATGGAAGGAGAAAAGGGATATAAGATAAATACAAAAAACGACAATACAAAAAAGTACTACAGTCTTGCATCTAATGGACGATATTACTGCCTGTTATAACTACTGCTTTCAATTAACTTTATAATAAAAATAAGAGAACAAACCCTAATAACTAAAAACCAATTATAGAGGTAAATGTCTTCCGAAGAAAATTTATCACTTCATTGGGGGTGCGGAGGGAAGAAATAGGGAACTCGCACTGATTTAGTGACCCCACAAGGATATGATCCCAAGGTAAGGGGTTCGAAGTTTTAGCAAAAGAGGGAATGGAGGAGTTGGGAAGAGGGGGAAAAGAAGAGGAGAGATTCCTCCAGCGACTTAAAGGAGAAAAGAAGGGCAACAAGCTGGTAGGCTAGGCAGCTGCCCACGGGCCACCTATTCAGCACTACCCTGTCTGCCATAAATAACGACCCAATGGGTCAACTACCTCCATAATTGATTTCTTGTTTTTAGAGCTCGTTCTCTTTTTTTCATTACAAAGGTAATTGAAAGCGGTAGATAGCGCAAGTAGCAATGACATCTATCAAATACAAGGTTGCAACGCTCTTTTACATCGTTGTTCTTTGTATTTCGTTCATATCCCACTCATTTCGTCTTTTACTTCATACGCTCGTTTGGATTCGATCGGGACGAGATGGGCCATCCTGATTGCAGGATCATTGAGCTATCAGAATTACTAACATCAGGCATTTGATCTTCTATCGCTTTCCCTATTTATTTTGGTTTTCGCTAATCTGATTAATTATAATTTTCTACTTACTTGTTTTGATAAATTTTGTATTAATTCAATTTAATTTAATTTTTATGAAAATTGATTGTGTAATTATGTATTAGATAAAGGAACTACTAGGTTAGCGAAAACCAAAAGAAATAGAAAAAGCGATAAAATATCAAATACCTGATGTTGGTAATTCCTGTAACCCGACCATCCTGCAATCAAGATGACCCATCTTGTCCCGACAAGATCCAAGCGAGCGCATGAAAGTAAGAGATGGAAGGAGAGGAGGGATATGAGAGAAATACAAAAAATGATAAAGCAAAAAACTACTGCAGCCTTGCATCTGATGGACGACATTGCTGCCTTTGCTAACTACCGTTTTCAATTATATTTGTAATTAAAATAAGCTTTTACTTAATACGTCTTTTACTTCATACGCTCGTTTGGATCCGATCGGGACGAGATGGGCCATCCTGATTGCAGGATCATCGGGCTATTAGAATTACCAACATCAGGTATTTGATCTTCTGTCGCTTTCTCTATTTCTTTTGATTTTTGCTAATCTGATTAATTATAAATTTCTACTTACTTGTTTTGATAAATTTTGTATTAATTTAATTTAATTTAATTTTCATGAAAATTGATTGTGTAATTATGTATTAGATAAAGGAACTGATTAGAACTGTTAGATTAGCGAAAACTAAAAGAAATAGAAAAAGCGACAAAATATCAAATACATGATGTCGGTAATTCCCGTAGCCCGACCATCCTGCAATCAGGATGACCTATCTTGCCCCGACAAGATCGAAGCGAGCATATAAAGTAAGAGATGGAAGGAGAGGAGGAATATGAGAGAAATACAAAAAACGATAATGTAAAGAACCACTGCAGCCTTGCATCTGATGGACGACATTGCTGCCTTTGCTAACTACTGCTTTCAATTATATTTGTAATAAAAATAAGAGAATGAAGCCTAATAATAAGAAACCAATTATAGAGTAAATGTCTTCCGAAGGAAAATTCATCACTTCATCAGGAGTAGGGAGGGAAGAAATAGGAAACTCACACTGATTTAGTGACCCCACAAGGATATGATCCCAAGGTAAGGGGTTCAAAGTTTTAGCAGAAGAGAGAATGGAGGAGTTGGGAAAAAGAGGAAAAGAAGAAGAGGAGAGATTCCTCCAGCGACTAAAAGGAGAAAAGAAGGGCAACAAGTTGGTAGCCTAGGCAGCTACCCACGGGCCACCTATTCGGCGTTACCCTGTCTGCCATAAATAACGACCCAATAGGTCATCTACCATCATAATTGGTTTCTTGTTCTTATGTGTCATTCTCTTTTCTACCTAATGGATCATCTACCTTCATAATTGATTTCTTGTCATCTACCAACAACACAGTGAAAATCATGAATCTTAAACCAAATGGGCATAGTAATGAACTCTTCTCTCTTAGGACATAAGTGAGATAACCATTTTTGAAAAAATAAAAGATTTACTAAAACCAAACCAATCTCCTTTTATTACAGACAACCTTTCAAATTCCATAGAAACTAATTACATGTTTATAAATATTGCAAAAATCCTTTTTAATTATATTATTTATTATAAAGGATATTACAAATGTACCAAGTGATTTTAAAAGATTAACTAAGATTTGATTAAGTTTTAGGTGAGTTAATAGATTGTAGGTTATGATTAAGCCTCTTAATAAGTTTCTTATGTTGCTTATTCAATTACTTAAGATTTGGGGTGTTTTAGATTAGGAGTGTAATTGATTACAAAAAGATTTAATAAATTAATGTTTGTATTTTTAGAAGTCTTCTTATCTTAGCATTTTTAATTTAAGTTTGTTCTCCAATTTTATAGCTCTTGAATTTTAAGTTTGTTTTAATGAATTTTATTTGATTAGCATTTGATTAAGGGGTGATAATATGTTAACCAAGTTTTGTTCAAGTTTATGTTCGAATTTTACTTTCTAGAGATTATTTATGTTAATTATAGTTTGATTGAAAGTTAGGTGTTTTAGTATATTTTTTATTTGGATTGTTACATGTTTTATTGATTAATAATTAATGAATCATGGCATACTAATCCTATAAAAATGTGTCACTAAGTTCTCTATGTTTTAATGTCTATATCCTAAAAGGAACAACTATCCTAAGTCTATGTTATCTAAGACTTAGTCTTTAATTCTTGCCCTTATGTGTCACTAGTGTTATATGAAAGAAAAATATTATTTCTAACCCTTCGGACATATACATGTGTGTAAATGGGTTTAGGGATCTAAAAGAAATAAAAAGATCCTAATAAAATTGAAGTTGCTACAAAGCCCGAAAGGGTAGGAAGCGTAAACACAAAAGGATCCTAAGGGCTATCTAAGTTTTAAGAGAACTTACTACACCGAGGGCTATGACCCAGTGGTTCCACCCGTAGCACTCCCACCGTAATGAATGGAGGCGATTGATTTGTTTATGTAGACTCCTTCATCACAGCAACTCCAAAGGATCCTTACCTTTCACTCCCTAGCGTTTCCTCGCAAAAATTATAGAAAAGCAAAAAAAAAGGTTGTATTAGAGCACGATAATAATTAATATAAATTAATTAAAATAAAACACAATTAAAATACTAACGTACATTTTTTCGGGCTTGGATACCGGTTGAGTCATTTCCCATTTTGAATCTCTCAATCTTTACCACATTTCAATTCAAAACACTGGTAGTAAAAGAAGAGAGCAATAGAGGGAGGGTGAAAGAGAGCTAAGACTTCACTTTCCAACAACCATACAAACAAACTACATCCTCCCAACATGCCTGATTCCACCAAAAATTCAAGAGAAGCATTTCATGCCACATTAAAAAAAAACAATGCAACCTCCATCTCTAACTATCATATGAAACATCACAAATCACCCTACACTCACTTTCAACATCATGAACTACGAATGCATGTGATAAACTTTGCAAAAATATTTTAAATCTCATTCAAATCAACTCAAAAAAAAAAAAATTTTCAAGAAAGAAACAAAAACATATAGCAACGTTGTATTTGAACCATACAACAACAACAACAACATCAAGCCTTTATCCCACTACGTGGGGTCGGCTACATGAATCCTTTTTCTCCATTGTGTCCTATTAAAAGTCAAATTCTCGTTTAAATCTAATAAAGAAAGCATGCGAAATATTTTCAATGATATTCATAACTTCCACCTTTAATCATCGAATGTGAAACTATTACTTGCCAAGGGTTCGAAATCAACAGCAGAATATTGGAAAGGAGAAAACAATCATACTCTAGTTAGCAAATCAAAGCTTAAATAACATATCTTTCTTCTACCAAATATAGCTCAAGAGATTAAGAACCATTATATGCATGCATTTCCAACTTCCCAAAATCTGAAAATAGAAATATAGTTTCAAGAAGAACAGCTTATGTATGTATGTATATATATATATATATATATATATATATATTGCATACACTTGCAACATTTCCAACGTTGCCAGAATTTATTAAATGCAAGAGCATAATCTTAAGTACAAGCCTTTCTAAGTGTCAAGCTTCAATGGTCATACTCGCATCAATGCAATCATGAAGAAAGGGTCCTTCATCCAATAATGTAAAACGAAGTGAAATGCCTTGCAATTGAAATATAAAATAGGTGAATTCATCTAGCATGGTTATAAGCCCATTTGTCGTATAATATCAAACATGCTTCCAAGTACTTCTCATAAAACCATATTACAATGCTAACAAAGGAATCTCAACATGAACCATTTCTTCATATCAAACTCATCTCATATATCTAAAAAAACAAATTGGTTACTTGAAGCATTAATACTTATATGAACTTTACATCCTAAAGTCACAATTCATATGAATATTGAGGCATAAGCATTTGCACAAACTCTTTAACTAGCCATGAATCAAAGAAATGGTTATACGAACTTGCATCCTTTCCTAGCATGAATCTCAGGGCATCATATTAAATCGATGTATGTTTATAATTGGAACATGAAAAATAAATGCAACTACGGAATATAAACACAAATTCCCACCTTTATGTGATATCGAGTATATGGATGGGGTTTCAAGTTGAAGGATATATGCAAGCGTCATACACACTTAATCGAGCAAAAATCAATATAGAACATCTGCGTTGAGACATACACAATATTTTTTTTACATAATCACATAACTTCCAGCAAGGTAAAAGAGGATAACAAGCTAAAATATGACTTTTAGGAATCATATATTATTAAAGAATGAAGGTGTATGGGAAGCCCCTCCGGTCTAATTAAGAATCTCTCAAGTGTTTACACACATTATTCAAGAAAATTGAGACGATAACATGCTCTATATGACAGCAAAAAGTGAACAAAATAACCTCGAAAAGAAAATATATTTCATTCATCAAATCTGCTTCGATTCAACTTTAATAAAGATTAAGCTTACTAATTCAAGGCAGAGCAAAGACAAATTAAACCTATTCAAAAGAAATTTTTTATCATAAAAAAACAAAAACTAAGTCCCTAAATTCTGAAAGAGAAAGAAATCTTAATTTTAGCAGATATCACTTCGTCAACCTCTAAAACATATATAAGAGAAGTAACTTCAACTAGATTTTTTTTTTTTTTTTCATACCATGTATATAGAATGATGGAAAATCCGAAAAAGCCTCATAAAAATAAAAGAACTCATACCTTTGTCATCTTAGCAATAATAGAAATAGGGACCAGCACTTAATCTGTTTTCAAAGAATTTTTTTCTAACCGTTTTACAATCAGGATTTTCATGAAAGAAAAAGAAAAAAGGAAAGAAAGGGGGAAGGGTAAGAAGTTGGGAGAAGAGGAAGGGGAAGAAGTTAGGAGAAGAGGAAGAAGAAAGGAATGAAGAAAAAGAACAAGAGGAAGAGAAGTAGAAGAAGATGGAAGAAACGTGGGAAGAAGCAGAAATAGAGGTAAAGAAAGAAAGAGAGGGAAAGAAATCACCTTGCGAGTCCAGCGGCTAGAGCAAGTCGAAGGCGTCGGGTTCGGTCCCAGTGCACGAAGCCAAGAGCGAGCGAGGGAGGAGGCCTCCGGCCTCAAGTCTCGGACAGGGAGAGAGGGGACTTCCGTCTTCTCGCGATCGGGGGAGGCAAACAGAGGACTCCGCATAGAGGGGCTTCGACTTTCTCCTTGGATCTGCGAACCAAAAACGGCGGAGAGGAGGGGGGCTTTCGCTTCTCTGGATAGATTGAACAGGAGGAAAACCGGGAGAGAGAGAGAGAGAGAGAGAGCGAGAGCCTTGCGAACTAGAAAAAAAAAAGTCCACCCCTTCCCTGGAGTGCGAATGCCTAAGGGAGTAAGGGAGTTATACCTGGAGAGTGCGAGCGAGCATAGGAGATAACACCGCTGCCTCGCCTTCTCGATCCCACTAACAAAAGAGCCGATCACAAATATTTTTGTGCAAAATTTGATATCACCAAAGCATTTGACACGGTTTCCAGACAATTTCTTTACGATAGGCTCAAAGCCAAAGGCTTTCCCGATATGTTTATTGGGTGGATTATTGCTTGCACTTCTGATGTTCATTTTTCCATTTGTTTAAACGGCACTCTAGAGGGGTATTTCAACTCCTCCTCTGGTATTCGGCAAGGATGTCCTCTATCACCCTACCTATTTAGATTTGTTATGGATAGTTTGTATTCTTGCCTTGATTTAGCTATCTCTAACTCTTCCTTTCAAGGTGTTTCTGCAGAGGGTTGTCTTATCTCCCATCTTATGTACGCAGACGACCTTTTAGTTTTTGGTACTGCTTCCCCTCATAACGCCACCAACTTGAAGGACATTCTGCTGAACTTTGCGGCTAATTCTGGTCTACACATCAACCCCTCTAAAAGCTCTATTTTGCTCTCTACCAACACGCAGTCTGCTGCTGAAATTTGTGACATTCTGAACATCAAGCAATCTTTCTCCCCCCTTACCTACTTGGGGATCCCAATTTTTTTACAAAAAACTTAAGATCTCTGATTTTCTACCTTTGCTTCAAAAGGTCTCCAAACTTCTTGATGGGTGGAAGGCTAAAACTTTATCCTTAGCGGGTCGCATACAATTTATCAAATTCACTATCAGCAACACCATTGCTTACTGGATCCGTGGCTCTATCATACCTAAAAGCTGTTGTAAAGTGATTAACCGGATGTGCTCTAGATTCACTTATTTTGGGAATATTAAGGAAAGGAAACTTCATCTTATATCCTGGAAATATACTTGCTCCCCTAAGATGTTTGGAGGTTTGGGCATTGCATCTATTTGCTCTTTATATCACAGCTTCTCCTGCTCTCTCATTTGGAGATTTCTTAACGATGATAATTTGCTTTTTAATTGGTGGAGAGCAAAATACTAGTCTCTGTGGCGTTTAACTGGTTTATCTGGTTTCACCTCTCCTTACTGGAAGCATTTATGTAGTACTGCTAGCGCTATTAAAAACTGCATCTCTTTCTCTATTAGATATAACTGTAATCTTTCTTTTCTATGGGATCCCTGGTGTGGGGGTATCTCCATAGCGGATCACCTTAATTCTAATCAGTCCCTGTACAATTATTCCTAGTTCTTCAACTGGAAGGTCTCCAATTGCATTTGTGGAGACAGATGGCTGATTCCTCAAGGCTTTGATAGTTATATTACTAATCTCATTCATGCGATTAACATTGAGTCTTTTGATTCTGGACATCTTTGGCTCGGCAAACATAATCCACATTTTGGTAATTTCAAAGCTCTTTTTTATGCTAGCATGGATAAGGTTTCCTGGCATCATCTAGTCTGGCATAAAAACTCGGCCCTTCGTTATGCAGTCTACACTTGGTTAGCTTTTAAACGTGGATTAAAAACTGCAGATGTTTTAGCTTCACGTGGTATCATCACTTAGTCTACCTGCTGTTTTTGTCACAATACTCCTGAAACCACCGCCCACCTGTTCTTTGAATGCGATTTTACTTTTAGCATTGCTAAAATTATTCTCCCTTGGCTTAATGTGCTTATGATGAGACCCAACCTCCACCAACTATTCGATAGTGTTCTGGAGCAAGGTCACTCGGCTTATTACAACAATTACTACCTCCTTTCTACTGCGGCAATGGTTTATTTCATTTGGAGAGCGCGTAATGACAGAATTTTTGGGAGCATTTTTGATTGTCAAGCCACTGTGACTGAGAAAATTAAGAAGGCTATTCACAGCAAAACTTTAAAATGGAAACGACATTGAAGTATTGCTTCCTGGTTCTGTGCGGGTGTCCTACCTGCTGTTTCTCCCTATGGTTGGGAAGTTATTTCTCTGCTATCATGGTTGCTGATTTCATTTCTGGACGCTGGGAGCCACTTTTTTGGAAGGACAATGATGTATGCTGTTTGACAGCTGCCTCTTGAACGGTCTTTTTGGCAACCAGAGGCTTCGCTCTTACTGACCCTACCGTTTGCCCCGTTTCGTATGTTGAGCGATCTGAGTCCTTCGTGGCCTTTCGCCACCTAGTTTGTGTTTCTAAGACCTGTATCTCTGTGTTTCCTTTTGGATTTTGAGAATTACTTTTTGGCTTTTTAAGAATCCTAATCTCTTTTTGTTGTTTGAGATTTTGGATTATATTTAATGTAATTTTCTTTACCTGTAATTTTTTACATCAATGAATGGGCTCTGCCCCAAATTTTCCCAAAAAAAAAAATCAACGCTGCATTATTTCTAAAACAAGCAGATCACGCGACTGTGCAAACTGATAACGACGATGCATTCTTTCTAAAACAAGCAGATCAGGCGACTGTGCCAACTGACAACAGCAGACTGGGATTTCCGATTAAATCAGGGTCGTAGGTTCTATTTTCTGATTTATAAATTAAATTCAAATTTCTTAGAAAGTCGATTAAATTTTAATGGGAATTAAGTGGGATTCATGAGGCTAAAACTAGATCCAAACCGAATCTGACTTGACTCAATTTGGGTTAATTCGGGTTTGGCTCCACTCTATCCAAATCAACAAAATTAAACCTAAATAACCCGTTGACTCGATCCAAACCGAACCCGGCACGTCTAAAATGAACGGATCTAATTTAATTGAATGCGATCAGGTCTAATTTAACCCAATTTCAAGTCGATTTAAGTTCAATTGAATTTTATCAAGTCGATTTTAATGGAATCGAACTTGAATCAACTTAATTGGACATAAATCGGCATTGACCTGGATTAAACTAGGCTCGACGAGGCTCAATTAAATCAACCAAAGACCCTCGAGGGCACTCTTACGAAAATCGAGGTCAACACTATAAGATTTGCTATCGTTTGATTGTTCTTCCACCATAATTTCTACGTTTTCTCGTTGTTTTTACCGATTATTATTAGGTTTGCTTGCGAACTCAAGTATAGCTTATCACAAACATCCTTGTCTCAAAGCATGATTGCAGCTAAAACATTTTAATCAATTGATACACAAACTCTTTGAATGCATATATAACAATTCTAGTTCAACTCATACCACATGTTTTGACATTTTAATAAAAAATTGCCTCTATTTCATTTGTCCATTGGATGTTGATTCCATGTTTTGGCACATAAGTAGTTATTCAATTTAAGGGCACTGGAAGAGAACAGTAACACAACATGAAAGAGTGCGAACATCAAATTGTATAAGAGGCAACAATGACAACACAATTTGAAAAACCCTCCATAAAAATCTTAAAAAAAACACTGATTATTTGTTACAGCAGAGAAAGTTGACCGCTCAAAACTTAGATTTCTGGTAAAATGCTAATATGTAGCAACAAATGACATTTAATAAATGCGAACAAGGCTACAGATCTACATTCACGAAGAATATTAGTGAAATAGCTTATAGAAATCACCCAGCAAACTAGCCCAGCCGGCAAAATATGAGATTTTGTAGCTTCTCTTCTAAAAGATGTGAGAGTCAAGAAAACATATAAATTGTCTTTATCAAATACATTAAAAAAACTGAAATGGTCATACCAAGACATTCCAGCTTCATAAAAAATAATAATAATAACTGCACATTCCAATGTCATACCTTTCCCCAAGCCTAGCAGGGCCTAGCTTTGCTAATGCACACTCAACTTCTCACTGACATATATGACAAAAATGAAAAAGAAAGTGGAAAGTGATTGCAAAAAATCTATAACAACTCAAGCAACTAAGTGGAGCATTGAAATTGAAACATCTCAAGTCTATCCATTGGGCCATCTATTCAAAATCTGTAAATCACGGAAAATATTATTAGCCCAATAGTAGATTTCCCAATCAATGACAGATTAAGGAAATTAAATTAAAAGAACAATTTGTACAGAATTCAAATACAATAAACAGCATCATGATTTTGCACGAGAAAGGAAAGATTTGAAAACACCTCATAATGGTTAAAGCCTAGAGAGAAATTTTTAATAGTGAACAATAGCACTTGCATTACATAGAGTTCAATAGTGCATATGTATTATATATATCATAGTTGCTCAGATATTAATAATATTGAATAATTAATGAAGGAGTTGATTCAGTTAGTGTACAAGATCAAGGAGGTCGAGCTTGGTATTGAAAGAGCATCAAGACCGATAGACCGATTTTTCATTTTCTGCATCACTACTATCAGAGCGTTCACTAATGACATCACTCTGGAAGGGTGGTCAAAAAGTTCCATGTCAACCCGGCTACATCAAAAGGGGTCAGGTAATCAATGGGCTTTTACATCGCTTGGGACAACTTCATTACATGGCTCCACCATAACGTAATGGGAACAACAAAGACAACAACACTAAAGGGCAAGTTACAATTAGGCGAGAAGTGTATGTAATTTTTTTAATATAATTTTTTCTATTAATCTATAATAGAATATAATCATTTTGTAATTAATATTTAAATACATATCTCTAGCCCTCACAAGCACTTAAACAATATCAAGTCATTCAGCATGATTGATGAAAATTTGAGCAAACGAAAATTAATCAATCATTACAAATTTTCCAACATTAACATACATTATATAATTATTTTGATCAATAATTATAATTTTCTTTGAATTAGTACAATCCAACTTTCAAAGTTTAATTTGAGTTCAAAGTTGTTAATAAAACATGTTTGGATCAAAGTTGTGATAAACGTAGCAACCATATCTCCTCAGAATTTTGAATTGGAACATATTGCTTCCTGGAGAATTCTGCTCCAGAACATCTCCTACCATACTATCTCTTGCTTGAGCACTGTATAAAATTATGTGAACATCAGATCGCTCTAACCTATGAGCGAGTAATTCTAATTATTAATCAAATCATCATAGAAGTAAAAGTTAAATAAACACTCACATCAGTCACAAACAGACATGTAGTGAAACGAGAAAGCCCATCACACAACAGTAAGAAGTAATATTGGTCAACCTAAAGCTAGAGTCGGTTGTCTTACAAACAAATCTAGTGTGTACAGTAGGCTGTGTAGTTTGGATATATTCTAAGTCAGTTATGATTAAGTTTTTCTAACTGATTGAATTTAATATGTTAAGGTCAAGAAAATTTTATGTTTAAGTTTAAGTTTTAGTACATTAATATTTTTTGAGTTCATTTTAGGCTAAATTTTAATTGTTAAGGTTGCTAATGAAGATTGATTCTTAGTGTATTTAATTAATCATTTTTTAATTCTTATATTATTTAATTTAATTTTTTACTAAGTTTTTTTTTATGATTTATTAGATTTAGATGATTTATATTTTAAATATTTATTAAGTTATTAATGATTTATAAGTGTTAATTTATTGAATTTTAAGAATTTATTTAATATTCTCGATGATTTGTTAATTTAAATTGTTTTGAATCATTAATGATTTATATTTAATGTTAATGATTGTTAAATTTTTAAAGATTTATTAATTTTAATGATTATTAAATTTTTAAATTTTATTATCATTATTATTTATATTTTTTAATTGATTGGAATTTTATAACCTTTCATTAAAATTATTTAAGATTTTTTTATATGTATTTATTTTTAATATTTTATCAATATTATGTTATTATTTGTATTTCAATATTCAATACATATGTATTTTATTTTCTGTTTAGGGTTGATTTACTTTTAATCACAATATATGATATATCATTTTATATGTTTGATTTATATTGGTCAAATTATTTTATATGTTGACTTACATACTATATCTAAAGAAAAAAAGGCTCAAATCATACTTGCCAATGGATCCATGATTTCTACCAAAATCTCGCTGAAATCCCGCTAAATTCGGCGCCGCTCTCGTCAAGTCCTCCGCGAATCCTGCGAACTCACCTCGACCGTTACTCCGATCACGCCTTAAACGAAGCAAGCTTGCCTTCGGGGAGATATCGCCTCTTCTCTCTCGGCCGAAAGCTCCGAACAACATCCCGTCGCTGTTCTTAACCCCTCTCGATCTCCACCAACATTGCCCGACCTCATCCTTACCCGGTGACTAGAGCTGGTGACTCGCTCCTTTTGTTCAATAGAGAAGAGGAGAGCGAGAAAAGAAGAAAGAAATACCTACCTCATTCCCTCAGGCCGAACTCCACCTTCTCACCAAGCCGAAACCTTCTTTCCACCCGATTCCAGTTCTCTGGATGGGATCCCCCTCTGCCTGCTAGATCGAAAGTTATAACATTCTGATCAGAAGCAAAAAACCAAGAGCTCGCTGGCTTGAAGGTAACTTTCTCCCTTCCGTGCCCTTCTTCTGCCAAATCCCGTGAACCCTCGAGCCTAAAGAGGGGAGGGAGTTTTATTTTATTTTATTATATTTATTATTATTATCATTACTATTAATAATAGTTAATTATTATTAGTTAATTATAATTTTATAATTAATTATAATAAATATTAATTATATTTAATTATTATAATAATAATTAATTTATAATTATTATGGTTAATTATTTTAATAATAATTAACTATAATTATTAAATTAATTATAAATAACTATTTTAATTTAAATTAATATTATTAGTTATAATTAATATGATTAATTATTATAATTATAAATAATTATCATTAAATATAATAAATATAATTAATTAATTGAATTTAAAAAAAAGAAGGGAGAAATGTTCTCTCTCTCCTCGATCCACGTGCCGACATCTACAACCCACGCACGTATAACTATTCTAAACTCTGAAACTCGATTTCAACGCATGCGTCGAGAAAAACGACCACCTATACACACTTTTCTTAGTGTGGGTGGGAGGGATGTGTCGCGACGCTTGCGACGAAGACAGTAATCACCTAAATTCATTCTTCGAAGTTTCGTAAGCACCGGAAAATCGCATATATACGCTCGTGGTGGACGGGAACCCGATGCGATGCGTACGACGGAAGCGGGATACCAGTAAGTAATTGCTTGCGGGGAAATAACTGTTTTCTTATAACGTTTACTAAATACCCATACACGTTTTTCTTAGCGTGGCGGGGATCAAAATACACGGCCGCGGTGTCCTCGAAAGAGGGCACCTACCAAATCTACATAATCACTTTTCTTACCGGGGTGGGAAAGGTCCAGTTTCCCGTAGTCTGCCCCCCTAAACGGGGGAGACGCCAGGAGACTGTCAAAATTTCGTGTGAAAACATACTATACTCGAACATGTTTGAACCCAAAAGAACAAACATTGGGACTCAAATGAACGTGAAATGTGGACTTGTGGACCTGAACAAGAATTCAAATGATTAATAAAAGGTCAAAATCAAATAAAATAAAACAAGATCAAATTGAAGTCAAATCCAAATCAATTTGAACATGAAAGAAACCCTACAAAGACTCCATAAGACTTTGAACAAAAAAGTGAACATGATCTTGAACTCGAAAGACAATAGAGGACTTGTAATTTGACTAAATCAAAGCTCAACCAAAAGAACTTCATTCAAGCTTGACTTGAATAGTTGAACTCAAAACTGGACTTGAATCTAGATGGGAACTACAATGAATTGCAGAGGACTCGAATGAAGGGAAGAGGCTCATCTTAAGCCTAAACTGTACTTGAATTCAAACAATTTGGACTTGGACTTAATTGGAACTTAAATGATCAATAAAAGTTTCAATCAAATGACAATGCCTCAAATTTACAAATTGGATAGGAAGTTTGGAGTATGAATCCAATTTGGACTTGATGAACAAGTAACGAAGATATGAATTTGAATGATCTCTAATGAAGATTGAGAAGTGACTACTTCAATCAGAATGCAAATGAAGGATAATATCAAACTTATCATGTGCATTAGACCTTCTTCAAAGTTAAGGAGTTTGCAAGTAGAATTCAACTAGCAAACAAGCAAGAACTCACTAACTTCTCACTCATGAACAACAAAGTCAAGGTGATTTGTAAATGATCACATTAAACCTTTGTGGATTATTGAGGTTAATGATTTTAGTGAAGCACCAACAAAGGTGAGTGAGAAAGCTGAACATGTCTCACCTACGAATGATGAGAGCGAAGTGGCAGAAAAGTATAATTTGGTTATCAATGATTGATTCAAAGTTCCCTTCAAATATTGTTGTAATGTTGATCTTCAATGATACTATAAAACCTTTTAATCATCCATGAGCCAGATTCAAATTATCTATGCTTGCAAGATGAATACAATTAATTAAAATGGAAGATACACAATGAATGCAATCTATTCACAAGCAAAGTACAATGATATGATTACAATCAAGACATGAAATTTCATTGAGATATCAATATGTCGTCACATTGATTGGGATGAACATGTTATTAAGCAAGTTTGCTACACAACATTTGAACCATCTTCACATGGAAGTGGAAGATTTATGATGTTCAACAAGGCTCGTCCACCATTAACAATCAACAATGGTTGTAAAGAATATGATGACCTACTTGTGGACAATAATAATTAGCATACAATGAGTAGTTTTCAAACATTACTACAACCATCTCAAATGTCCTTTACCGCAACACAATTTATCACAAGAACTCATCAACGCCTCATAATTCATGATAACACATTAATCCCCATAAGCAAAACTCATAAAAGAAAACACACATGACTCAGTGGGGAATAAAAGTTACTATGCACTTTCACATACACCTTTAGGGATGAATTATGCTTAAGATATAAATGCATTAAATGCAATGCAGCACACTAGCAATTATATTCATTAATACAAAAAGGGAACAGACAATAACTGTATGAGTTTCAATCTCAGGATCAAGGAAGAGATCTTCAAGAATAATATAGATCATTCTTCAAGCAAGAAGTTTAATCCGTGAACTATCTTGTATTCCAAATTATTCCAAGAACATAAATATGAACTATCTTTTATTTTCCTAAATAGTGAAGCAAATTCCTCTTGTTTCTTAATCTCATATCAACACCATTTCTTTGTTAAATAACAACACAACTTATTATCTTTCCTATCAACAAGCTTCTTGAAGTAATAAAGAAGATAAATATCCATTAGATTATAGAGAATGATATTTTGGGTAAATCTTTCAAAGCACCATCAGATTTCAACAATGAAGGAAATGAATCCCTATTTTCTTCCTTCACAAAACCAAGAAGGAGAAGAAAACTAATGAAGAGGAAGAAGTAGAGGAGAAGAAGATTACCCAAGATTGAGAATATTGTTGGCGTCGACTAGAGCAGAGAAGATGACCTAGGGGGGCAAGAATCGGTGTCGGAGACTGACGAGTGAGAAGTGTGTCTTGGAGGCGTGCAAAAGGGGGACTCTGACTAGGGCTCCTTGCGAATGACCAAAGAGAGGGAGCAGGGCTGGGGTTTTCCGCCTGGGTTGTGCGAATAGAGAGGAGGACAGATCAGATTCGCCAACTGGGAGGAGACGGAGAGGGAAGGGAGTTCGGCTGGAGGCGTGCGAATGGGGGTTCGTCCGCCTGGGTTTCTCACGCGAGAGAGAAGGGACTGAGAGGAGGGGCTGTTCGCGAACTGCAAAGGGACGATTGGTTCCTGGGCTTCGTGGGAATGAGGAGTTATCAAATGAGAGCCTGGGCAGAGGGAGTTCGTTTCGCGAATTTGAGGGAGAGATCGTGGGGAGTGCCGTTGGACCGGCTCTAATCTCTATCTTGGTTTAAATCAACAGCTTAGATCTAAGGGGCTGATTCCGATTTGATTAAAATTAATTCAGACTTATTAGATGCAAATTTGGGACTTACTTGGTCGAGGTTAGTTGAACTTAATGATATGTCAATTTGATCGAGATTGAATTAAGTCATGCTAAATTGATCGATCGAAATCGACGATCTATAAATCGAGTTCAATTCTAGTCAAATCGACTTGATTTCATTCGTCTAAATTTATCTAGTTAATAATAAAATTAATTTTAATAATTTTGTGCTCAAGTCAAGTAAAAAATGACTCAAATAGGTTTAAATAAATTTATTTGACTATCAATCATATTTATTTTAATTAAATTAGGTTTAATTGACTCGATTTAATGATTCAAAATTCACACAAGTTCCACTTTTCAACACACACATGTTCCACAAAAACAAACATTTTACTCTTCTAAACTTACACATGTCACCCTTCAAAAACACACACAAGTTACTTCCCACAAACACATATGTTTTCATCTTCCAAAAGATACACACACACCTTACTTTATACACATACACAACACACATAATTTTCACTTTTCAACACAAGAACACACTTTACTCTTTAAACATTTATGCACTTCACAAACACTTCACATTTTATACCTGCACACAACACTTCACTAACACACCTTTACACATTTCATTTCCATAACTCTTCCCATCATACACTTCCATCTCTAAAATGTATAACTTCAACTTCTCACTTCCCAAAACACAAAAGTTCACTTACAACACGCACAATCTTTTCCACGTTTACACATATCTCATTTTATGAAATCACTCATTTTTACCTTTCAAAAACACACCTCACTTTAATCACAAACTATTTTCAAAATACCACACAAATACTTCTTCAAAACACTTTCTCTTTTCAAAGACAATACTTTCACTTTCAAAGCCCACACAAATCAACTCTCAAAACATACACTCATCAAAGCAATTTACTTTTCATACTTACACATGCCACCTTTTCTAAAATCACTCACATTTCACTTTTACTTTTCGAAATACATATATACTTTTCAACTTTTCACAAAGTCACACATTTTATCTCCCAACATACAGTTTTCCTTTTTCAGACACTAAAAAGAAAACATCCATATATGAAAATGAAGTACAACTATGTGTACCAATCTCCACCAATCATGACCCATCAAAAGCACCCTTACACTTTCCACCTTCTAACACATACTTTTCTCTTTAGCAACCACTTGCTTCTTTTTCATGAATACAAAGCGTTATTTCCATCAAATCTCTTGCTTCAAAACATTACATACCACTCTCCAATATTCACCAAATACCTTGTGTTAAACCCAATAATATTTGGAAATGTAACACAAAGAAACATACATTCACTCCAACCTTCATACACCTCCCCAAACAACTTCTAAAACTTTCCAACAATTTCTATTTGCTAATAATTCAAAACCAGTAACAACTTTATAAGATATATATATATATATATATATATATCCAGGCTAAAATAAAATAATTTATGCAAGAAAAAAATCTAAAAAAGCAAGCAATTTCTACAATACAAGCAATATAAATAATCAATATCAAATTAAGTAATTAAATAAATGAAATTTTCATATGGCAATTGCCACTTTATTTACAACCCAAGGTCTATAGAAATTAAAATGGTAGCGTACCACTAACAATAACCTGGATTCTAATTCTAAGACTGACACAATTGACTTTGAGTGGGATATATTTTATCTTCACTTCTTTATCTTTTCTTCTCCTATGAGCTCCTTGGATTGTTTGGTTTGGATATTCAAATGAAAAGAAACTCGTCATCAAAGGGGTATTTTATTTTCATTTTTGGATATTAATGTCATCCTAACCTGGATCTTCAAATGGAAGGAAACCCTCTGGTAAGGGATGTTCCCTCTTCTTTCGATGCCAAGTTGGATGTGATGTGTCACCTCAAAGCTACACTTTCATAACACTTAACTTAATTAAATTACATTACATTTTAAAAATAAAAGAAAGAAATTTCGACCACTTGTAGGGTTATCCTAAGCAATTAAAATTTAAAATTACCTCAATCAGTTATATATAAATTTAAAGTTAAATTATTATCACGCTTGGTCATTCTCTTTTAATTTAAATGAGGAATTAGCAATTTTCACCTACAAAAAAAATGTTAGTTTAAATCTTTAATTTACCCCCCTTTAATTTAGCCCTACATGAGCATGACCACATGTAAAAAATATTATGAGCATCCAGATTGCTCCTAATATGTGGGTACTCTATCATCCATCACATCAATTCATAGATTATAGAAATAAATATATAATCACATCAATAAAAAAATAAAAATAAATAAAAAAAATAATAATCACATCAATTAGATCATTATAACTAGCAAGTAGTGAAAACTATGAAAAGCTCGACACACAATAATAAAAAAGTAAACAATGGCTTAACCTAGATCTAGAGTTGGTTGTCCTAACAAATCATCTAAAGTGTGTATAGTAGCATGTGTGATTTGGATATGCCCTATGATGGGTACTTTGTTAAAGTTGTTCATCTTTTGATTTGTTGAAAGTTAAATGAGAGTTTTGATTTAGGTTCAAGTATTAATGTCTTAAAGTTGATTTTAAAAAAGTACAATTTTAGTGTTAATTACTATAGTTGTTTACATCATGACCGTAAAGTTTATTTCACATTCCTTGGGGCTAAGTCAATAACCTTATAGGCCTGAGTTAACTAGTAGTAACTAGTTTTGTTAGGTTAATTTAATTGGTAAGAGCTTAAAGGGCTGATCAATTGGTTTTTAAATGATTGATTGAATGCTTGATTACTTTTTAGATTAATTGTTAGATTTAAGAATTTTTATTATAGTGCAGAATTTTTAATTAATCTTTTCATTTATTAATTAAAATTTATTTTAAAATTTTATTTAAATTTGGATCGTTATTCCTTAAATTTTATTTTAATATATTTTAAATTATTTTCTTGATATTTATAACTAATTATAAAAGAACTTAATTTATTTAATGAATTAAAATTAAGTTTTGTTTGGAAAAAATCTTTTATTTTTTAATTAACATTAACATTTTTTTTATTTATAATTTGTATTTTTTACTTGAATTTATTTTATATCTTTGAATTTAATTTAATTTTTAATGAATTCATTAAATTAATATTCAATTAAGGTGTAATTAAAATATTAATTAAATTTTATTCAAATTTAGGTCTAAATTTTATCTTTTAATGATTATGTGTATTGATTATATTTGATTAACATCAATTTAAAGATATATGCTAAACCTAAGGGGCTTTGTCACTATGTTTTCTATATGTGGTGTTTGAATTTCACTAAGACTCATCCTTAATTATTATTCTTAAATGAAATTAATATTATATGGAACTAAATAAATTATTATCACTAACCCTTTAGACATACACACGTATGCAAATAAAATATGTAATGATGGGTTTTAGGTTTAATGAAAAACAAAAGTAATTCAAATACAATTGGTTCTTACAAGGACCTAAGGCTTGGGAAGTGCAAAACACACCGTGGGATTTATGAGCCTTAAAGATATCTAAGTTTAGAATACTTACCTACACGAGAGACAATGTTCGATGATATCTAGCTGTAGCACCTCCATCCGGTAGCAATGGAGGCGACTGATCTCCTTAACTTCCTTTGTTCATTTACTCACCATTATTCCTCATAGTTTATGCAAACAAAGAAATTAAAAGAGTGGTTAGAAGCATGTTTGATAATTAGAATAGAAATAATTGAAATTTTCTGGTAAATCAAAGTATACCTTTTTTCAGGCTTGCACACCACTCGTTTGATTTTTCTTTTGGAATTTTTTGCTTTGAAGATGCTTTATATAGTTTTCTAAAATTTATATTGAGGTCCAAGAAGGGGAGAGAAGAAGAAGAATAAAGGGAGAGAGGAAGAAAGATAGCTAAGTTTTTCTTTTAAACTTTCACTTTCTAACAATCAACCAAACAATTCATTTTCCAATGTTTACATACTTCACTCTTAACATACTCGATCACACACTTTGTTTTTCAATGATAATATTTTCCAACATTTTATTCTTCTAAGATATGCATATTTCTATACACTTTGCTTTTCAAAATACACACTCTACTTCTCAAAATCTATACACTTCACTTTACCTTTCAACACACACACACACACACACAATTCACATTTTCCATACACATAGTTCACTTTTTCAAAATTCAAACAAATCACTATAATCACACACTTCACCTTTCAAAATATACTTCCCATTTCATTTTTCGAAACGCATACACTTCACTTTTCAAAACACACACTCATATCATTTTCTCAAAACACATACACTTTACCTTTCAAAACACACTTTTCAAAATCACTTCTCATTTTAAAACAAACACTTTTCAAAACACTTCACCTTTAAACACATATACTTTTTATAACATTCTACTTTAAAACACATACACTTTTCAAAGCACTTTATTTTTAAACACATACACTTTTAACTTCTTAATCTACACACAAATAATACTTTTCAAAATACACACTTTTACTTTTAAAAATATACACACTTCACTTTATAAAATATACACACTTCACTTTTCAAAATATACACACTTCAATTTTTAAAATTCACACACTTCAATTCTCAACATATACACACACTTCACTTTCCCAAAACACAACATGTGACTACTCATGTTATAAATGTATAAAATAAACCACTAGAACTTTCTCGTGCATGAACATATAGTACAACAAAATGTAGAAAATCATTCATGATGCATAAAACCAATGTCCTTCAGAAAGTACTAACAACTTCTTTTGAACCACCATATGAGAATATGCAAATCACTTTGTTCACCTCAACAGAAACCATGACTCAACTTGAATATCTATGCAAGATTGGATGAAACAAAACAATTGCTACGAACTTCAATTCTTTCCAAAATTCAAAGGGTACTACCAATGTAATTATCCAACTTTCTCTTTAAATCTAAATCAACCAACACAATGAACCTTGACAGTGAATGATATAATCCTCAAATAATATAAAAAATAAATATTTCTTGAAACCACCAAACACCATTTCATTTACTCATTCCATCTTCAAGAATTATGCTAACTACAATCCTTGCATCATACTCTATTAAACATACATATTTACTTCTTCAAGAAATCACACTCTACCAATGAGACAATGGATATGTTATACCAAGATATAATATCAAATTTCCATTATCATGCTCATCGGATTAGCCATAGAATAATCACATAAATCATCCTTTTAACAAATCAAATTCATAATAAGATCAAGAACAATTATGGTGATATCTTACCAATATGATAGAAGAGGCAACAAATCAAATTATATATAAATGGTATTTATCATATTTCAAGAAAGAGAATATCACAATTTATTATATTTCTTGAAAATCATAATTGGAAATAGTTCTCGAACATTCCCAAATTTTATGAAAGCAAAGCAAACAAAAGGGGAGAAATATAAACATCAAATGATTTCTAACCTCTTCATCTCATTAATTCATTTTTATTGAAAAGCTCAAGAGGTGACAATTCAAAAAAAAACCAGTAAAACTTCTAAAGAACAAATGCTAAAACTCAAGTATGAACCAACACTTCAATCCCTTGAATCCATCAACAAAATAATACATTAAATGCACCAAGAAACCATCTCAAGTGTCCTTTGCCACAACACAATTTATCACAAGAAGTCATCAACACCTCATAATTCATGATAACACATTAATCCCCATAAGAAAAACTCATAAAAGAAAACACACATGACTCAGTGGGGAATAAAAGTTACTATGCACTTTCACATACGCCTTTAGGGATGAATTATGCTTAAGATATAAATGCTTTAAATGCAATGCGGCACACCAGCAATTATATTCATTAATAGAAAAAAGGAACATACAATAATTGTATGAGTTTCAATCTCAGGATCAAGGAAGAGATCTTCAAGAATAATATAGATCATTCTTCAAGCAAGAAGTTTAATCCGTGAACTATCTTTTATTCCAGATTATTTAAAAAACATAAATATGAACTATCTTTTATTTTCCTAAACAGAGAAGCAAATTCCTCTTGTTTCTTAATCTCATATCAACACTATTTCTTTGTTAAATAAGAACACAACTCATTATCTTTCCTATCAACAAGCTTCTTGAAGTAATAAAGAAGATAAATATCCATTAGATGCATGATATTTTGGGTAAATCTTTCAAAGCACTATTAGATTTCAACAATGAAGGAAATGAATCCCTATTTTCTTCCTTCACAAAACCAAGAAGGAGAAGAAAACTAATGGAGAGGAAGAAGTAAATCTCATATCAACACCATTTCTTTATTAAATAACAACACAACTCATTATCTTTCCTATCAATAAGCTTCTTGAAGTAATAAAGAAGATAAATATCCATTAGATGCAAGAGAATGATATTTTGGGTAAATCTTTCAAAGCACCATCAGATTTTGACAATGAAGGAAATGAATCCCTAATTTCTTCCTTCACAAAACCAAGAAGGAGAAGAAAACTAATGGAGAGGAAGAAGTAGAGGAGAAGAAGATTGATGCAGCGCTCTTTTACAAGGATAGTGAATACAGAATCCCTGAATATACAGGGTTATTCCTCTCCGGCGATCGGAGTGTTTGTGTGCTTGCTCTGTGTTTTTCTTGCAGGTTTTGAAGGAGGATCTCAGCTGAAGGCACAGGTTGCATCAGGTTGGTATCAGAGCCTCACCTGGGAAGGAAATGGCGGATCGCGGCAAGGAACCCATCACCGACGGAGCGCGAGGAATGGACGCGCTCTGGGAAAACCAGGAAAATATCAACCGCCGAATTGATGATCTATCGGCGGACATCCAAAGGCTTATAGTGGAAATGCGCCGCGAGTTCAATCTCATCAGGGCGAGACAACCACAGGCTCAACCACTGCAAGTCGAGCAGGAAGAAGTCAGACCAATGCGGCGAAGGGGTTTGGTGGCAAACTGACCGTTCCGTCGCATTCCTGCCGATATGCAAGAACTGTCTGAATCTGATGACGAGACGTAGTTCAACAGAGAATTGGAATTTATTGATTTCGCAGATGACGATGCAGGTAATCCACAGCCTTTGGAAGGTCACAGGCAGCGCAAACCGACTTTCCCTCAATTCTAGCCCGGCGAATTTAAAGCTAAGTTGGATATCCCCTATTTTGATGGGCGAATGCATATAAAGGATTATTTGGATTGGGAGAAAGCAGTGAAAAACTTCTTTGAATATATGGAAGTCATTCCGGATAGGCAAGTGCGGTATGTAGCCTGTAGGTTGAAGGGCGATGCAAGCGCTTGGTGGGCGCAAATTACTCAAATGAGACAAAGGGAAGGCAAGGGGAAGGTTCGGAGCTGGCAGCGGATGAAACAACTGCTACGGGCACAAATTTTACCTACTGATTATGAGCAGATACTCTATATGAGGTATCAACGCTGTACTCAAGGGTTCCGGACCGTGAGTGGTTATACCAAAGAATTTCATCGATTGGCAGCTAGGAACAATCTCAATGAATCCAATAATCATTTGGTAGCTCGTTTTATCGGGGATTGAAGGACAACATCCACGATCGTTTGGAATTGAGCTCCGTATGGTCTATGGCGCAGGCTGTGAACTTTGCTATGAAAATAGAGATGCAATAGAGTCGCCATAATAGAACCCCTTATAACCGACGGCTTTGGCAGGAATTGGTGGTGTCCGGAAAAGGGAGCACTTCCGTAGCCATTTCATCACAGAATGTTGGGCCATCGGCACCAGCTGTTACACAGAGTAACACCCTCATCGATCCTTGAGGCCAACAAAAATCAAAGTATCCGGCTAAAGAAAACCCCTACACCAAGACGTCGACGCTAAAATGCTTTTGCTATTTTCAACCGGGACACAAGTCCAATGAATGTCCCCAGAGACTGCAGGTCAATGTGGCCGAAGGTGACGAGGATGGCGAAAATGATAATGAAGAAGGCAATCCTGAGTGCAATTCTGAAGATGTTCCGACTGATGAAGGCGAGGCTTTGGTGTGTTTGTTGGAGAAGCTATTGATAGCCCCGTGGCAGAGTATCAACTCCCAACGTCATTCTATTTTTAGAACCCGCTGCACCATAGGCGGTAAGGTGTGCGATCTTTTGATTGATAATGGTTGTATGGAAAGCGTAATCTCAAGAGCTGTGGTGCAAAGCTTGAACCTAAACACTATAAAAAATGCCCATCCGTATAAGATAAGTTGGGTCAAGCGTGGGATGAAGATTCTTGTTTCGGAGTCGTGCAGGGTGACCTTCTCAATTGGAAAACAATGTGCATGTGAAGTGCTTTGCGACGTCCTGGATATGGACGTCTGCCATTTGATTTTGGGTAGGCCTTGGCAGTTTGACATAGGCGCTACCTATGACTGTCGAGCTAATGTTTATTCTTTTGATTGGAACGGTCGACGACTTAGACTACTACCCACTCAGAGTGAGGCGAAACCGAAGACTGCTCACCCATCGCGGCAGAACTCCATGCAAGTAGTCACGGGCGCTGGATTGCTTCATTGCTGGAAAGAACCTGCCCCTCTTTTTGCTCTGTTGGTGACCGAACAGAGTTCTGATTGTCCAAAGGCACTATGGCACAGTAAAATCCAAAACTTGCTACATCAGTATAGTGATATCGTCCCAGAGGACCTACCCAATGAACTGCCACCCCTCTGGAGCATACAACACCAAATAGATCTCGTCCCAGGCGCCGTCTTGCCGAACATACCACACTACAGACTTAATCCCAAATAACAACTCATCCTGCAGGAGCTGATTGACGACTTACTAAAGCGACAGTTCATACAGACAAGCTTGAGCCCATATGCGGTTCCCACCTTGCTTGTGCCTAAGAAGGATGGGAATTGGAGGATGTGTGTAGACAGCAGGTTTATCAACAAAATCACAGTAAAATACAGATTTCTGGTTCCCCGAATTGAAGAATTATTGGATAGACTCACCGGCACCTCAATTTTTTCGAAGCTAGATCTTCGAAGCGGCTACCACCAAATTCACATACGTCCCAGGGACGAGTGGAAGACCGCGTTCAAGACACCGCAGGGGTTGTACGAGTGGAAGGTGATGTCGTTTGGTTTATGCAACGCTCCGTCAACCTTCATGAGGATGATGAACGAAGTTTTGAAGTCGTATCTAGGGAAAATCTGTATTGTGTATTTCGATGACATCTTGGTATACAGTAACTGTTTGGACAGTCACTTGACACACTTACATACTCTTTTTGAAGTGCTAAGGCAACAACAGTTGTGTCTCAACTTACCCAAGTGCGAGCTAGCAGTTCCGTAAGTGCATTTCCTGGGTTTTGTTATATCAGCGGACGATGTTCATATGGATCCGCAGAAAGTCAGCGCGGTGCGTGATTAGCCTTCGCCTACCTCTTTTTTTGAAGTGAGGAGCTTTCATGGAATGGCTAATTACTATAGGAAATTCATTAAAAATTTTAGTACCCTGATGGCTCCGGTGACCGATTGTTTAAAGGCCAAGGTTTTTTAGTGGGGAGATGTCCAACAGCATAGCTTTGAAGCTGTTAAACAGGCATTAATTTCGGCCCCTGCACTAACACTTCCAAATTTTGGCAAAGTATTCATGGTTGAGACCGATGCATCATCTATTGGAATTGGAGCAATACTCTCACAAGAAGGCAAACCGGTGACATTCTTAAGTGAAAAACTTAGTGACGCTCGGCGGAAGTGGTCAGCCTATGAACAGGAGCTCTATGCCATCATCCGCTTGCTGAAACAATGGGAGTTGTATTTATTGCACCAGGACTTTGTTTTATGTAGTGACAACAAAGATTTGCAATACCTTAATAGCCAGAAATCCATAAATCGAATGCACGCCAGGTGGCTTATGTTTATTCAGAGGTTCTCTTTCACTTTTCAACATAAGCCCGGAATTAATAACCGAGTAGCCGATGCTCTCAGTAGGAATAATGTGCTCCTTATGCGGCTTCAAACTGAAACCACTGGCCTGGAATGTCTCAAGGAATTGTATGAGACCGATCCAGACTTCATGGAGCTATGGAAGTCTTTCTAAAGTCAAGGGACAACAGGTGAATTTTCGGTCAGGCATGGGTACTTATTTAAACAAAATTTGCTATGCATTCCTGTTTCATCTTGGCGCCAGTTCCGGATCCGGGAAGCCCATGGGGGAGGTTTAGCCGCTCACGTAGGCCGCGACAAAACCTTGAAAATTGTTCAATCTCTTTTTTTTTTCCACGGTTACGTCGGGACGTGATTCGTCTGGTTGACAGCTGCCCAATTTGCCAATCGTATAAAGGCGGAGCTCAAAATACAGGCTTGTATATGCCATTACATGTACCCGATTCGATTTGGGAAGATCTTAGCTTGGATTTTATTTTGGGACTACCAAGAACTCGGCAAGGGCATGATTCCATCTTGGTCGTCGTTGACATATTCTCTAAAATGGCGCACTTACTTCCTTGTAAGAAAACTTCTAACGCCATGTATATAGCTCAACTCTTCTTTAACGAAATTATTCGTTTACTTGGTATACCGAGAAGCCTCACATCGGATAGAGACGTAAAATTTGTAAGCCATTTCTAATGTGAACTGTGGAAACGATTGGGCACAGACATCCAACTTAGTTCAACGTATCACCCGCAAATGGATGGGCAGACTGAAGTCATTAATCACACTTTAGGCAACATGCTGCGTTGCCATGTGCAAGACCACCCGAAGCATTGGGAAGACGTCCTGACTCGAGCAAAATTCGCCTTCAATTCGATGACTAATCGCTCTACAGGTAAATCACCTTTTCAAATTGTTTATACTAAAGAACCCAATTTAGCAATCGACATCGCCATTTTGCCCAAGTGCAAATCCCCTGCGGCGGCTTCCTTTTCCGGAAGTTATGCTGATATGCTTGCGGAGGTGAGGCAACAAATTCAGAAATCCAATCAACGGTATAAAGAAACCGTTGATTGTCACCGCAGCCAGTGTCTTTTCAACGTCGGCGATCTAGTTATGGTTCGTCTTTGGAAAGAGAGGTTCCCGCCTGGAACATATTCTAAATTGATGCCCAGAAAAGTGGGTCCTATCCATATCACTGCCAAGATAAACGACAACGCCTACACCGTGGAATTACCAAAAGATTACAACATGTCAGCAACCTTCAATGTTTCAGACATATGGGCTTACTCTTCCCCGGATGAAGCCGTTGTGATCATCAGCTCGTCGGAGTCGAGCTCTTCCGAAGTGGGGGAAGACTGATGCAGCGTACTTAAGCTTTGGGAGGCCGCGGGACATCTTATGCCATCCTAACGGAATTCTGACAACCCACTTCCTATTTTACTACTTTCAGTTATTTACTTTACTCATTTTAGCTTTTATTTTAATTTGCAAATTATAGCAAGAGAGATGGGATATAGCCGAGAAGTAGGTGATGAAGTGCTCAGTTTTTTGGAACATTCCTCTTTTACAAGGATAGTGAATACAGAATCCCTGAATATACAGGGTTATTCCTCTCCGGCGATTGGAGTGTTCGTGTGCTTGCTCTATGTTTTTTCTTGCAGGTTTTGAAGGAGGATCTCAGCTGAAGGCACGGGTTGCATCAAAGATTACCAAAGATTGAGAATATTGCTGGCGTCGACTAGAGCGGAGAAGATGACCTAGGGGGCAAGAATCGGTGTCGGAGACTGATGAGAGAGAAGTGTGTCCTGGAGGCGTGCGAAAGGGGGACTCCGTCTGGGGCTCCTTGCGAATGACCAAAGAGAGGGAGCAGGGCTGGGGTTTTCCGCCTGGGTTGTGCGAATAGAGAGGAGGACAGAGCGGATTCGCCAACTTAGAGGAGATGGAGAGGGAAGGGAGTTCGGCTGGAGGCGTGCGAATGGGGGTTCGTCCGCCTGGGTTTCTCACGCGAGAGAGAAGGGACCGAGATGAGGGGGCTGTTCACGAACTGCAGAAGATGACCTAGGGGGGCAAGAATCGGTGTCGAAGACTGACGAGAGAGAAGTGTGTTCTGGAGGCGTGCGAAAGGGGGACTCCATCTGGGGCTCCTTGCGAATGACCAAAGAGAGGGAGCAGGGCTGGGGTTTTCCACCTGGGTTGTGCGAATAGAGAGGAGGACAGAGCGGATTCGCCAACTGGGAGGAGATGGAGAGGGAAGGGAGTTCGGCTGGAGGCGTGCGAATGGGGGTTCGTCCGCCTGGGTTTCTCACACGATAGAGAAGGGACTGAGATGAGGGGCTGTTCGCGAACTGCAAAGGGACGATTGGTTCCTGGGCTTCGTGGGAATGAGGAGTTATCAAATGAGAGCCTGGGCAGAGGGAGTTCGTTTCACGAATTTAAGGGGGAGATCGTGGGGAGTGCCGTTGGACCGGCTCTAATCTCTATCTTGGTTTAAATCAACAACTTAGATCTAAGGGGCCGATTCCGATTTGATTAAAATTAATTCATACTTATTAGATGCAAATTTGGGACTTACTTGGTCGAGTTGAGTTGAACTTAATGATATATCAATTTGATCGAGATTGAATTAAGTCATGCTAAATTGATCGATCGAAATCGATGATCTATAAATTGAGTTTAATTCTAGTCAAATCGACTTGATTTCATTCGTTTAAATTTATCTAGTTAATAATCAAATTAATTTTAATAATTTTGTGCTCAAGTCTAGTAAAAAATGACTCAAATAGGTTTAAATAAATTTATTTGACTATCAATCATATTTATTTTAATTAAATTAGGTTTAATTAACTCGATTTAATGATCAACTACGAGATCGGGTTCAAATCAGACTCGAATCTAGTCGCCTTAGATTTGACGTTGTCAATTCAAATTTGTGCGATCTAATCAACTCTAATTAACTTCAAATTTAAACTCGATTGAAAATTTAATGGTGACTAACGAGACAATTTTAAGCTAAATTAGGAGGATGGGTCAACACTACGTCAGTGGGTATCCACCTAAGGGGAATTCTGTAAGCAACATCTATGTTAGGTTACAAAGACCTATAATTTAGAAATGAATTTCGGGGAAACTGACCTCGAATAATGAGGTCAATAATATATATGGCATTACAAAGCTTAAAGTCAATTAGAGCAAGGCAAGTGGTATCATGGTAGTTGGCATGCAAATTGGAAGAGAAGGGATGAGGGCTGAAAATAATAAAGTTTGACTTAATAATAGGTCCTCAACACCAAGCATATGCCAACCCAAGGTGGAGTGAGATTACATTCATTTAATTAATGTTATATTATCATATGGCATTAAAAAGTTTGAACTAATTTGCTGCTAAAAGACAACATGTTAGTCAGGACTCTCTATTTTAGTTGATAGGCACCGTTTTACACAATGCAAATAAATAATGTCTTAAATCAATAAACCAATTACAAAAATATATAAAAGTTTTATTTGGTATCATATTTTAGGAAGGATTGATTAATATTCAGCTTAAATACTACAAAAAAAAATTAAATAATTTAAATCCAACTGTTTTGATAAATTATCTTACCCTCAATATTTTTTATCCAGGCTTGAAATTGGCATTGACGATTTTAAAAAACTTTTGTTGAATATTACATTTACATTAAAAAAAAAATAATTGTTTTTACATAGGAGAAAAAAATAAGAACATTAGAAGAAATAACTTAGAGGAAAGTTGAATCTAACAAATAAATTGAACAATAGAAAGTATAAATTTTCCTACAACCAAATAAAATTTGACATGGACAAATAAAAATTTTACAGTTCCCAAGATTTTTTTTTTTTTTTTTTGACTTCCAAGGACCGTGCAACAAAATAATTATAATTATATAATAAATAATACATGCATTAGCATTTGAAAAACCTTTTGAATTAAATTTAGAAAAAAATTGATTTTCCTAACTAAAGAGAGAAGAGATAATCAACATGCAGCTACCATGAAAGAAAACATGTTATTGTAATCATACAATTGCAAACAACAATCATATTATGTTTAAGATAAGTATATTTTTATGTATTTGTAATTAAATTATTATGAATTAGTAAAGCATAAGCATTCGAAGTGAGAAATTACTTTAGTAGGAGTTAAAACCTGTGGCAAGTATAAGAAAAAGTAAATCACTAAGAAAAATATGCAACATAGTGTTCTAACGATTGTCATTAACTCTTAAAATTGCTATAACGTGCAATAAAGAAAAAAAAGAGAGATAGAGAGAGACAGATAGAGAAATAAGAAATGCATATTTAGAGTATCAAGAGTTGATACGTCATCATGAAATTATCTTGATCGGGCACGAATCTTGATGAAAAATTGAGTTGGAAACTTCAAAAACTAAATCCGCGAGCACCTGAACTTCGATTTCAGCAAGCTTACAGTCAAACTGAGCGTCTCGGAAATACGAACTCAAAGACACCAAGTTCAACTTGATCCGAGCCCAAATGGGTCCGAATCAAGGACTCGAAGTACTGTTGGACGGTTCAAATCACTATTTGAGTTACCAAACAGTCTCCGATTTTAACGAGCTTATACTCAAATCGAACGGCTCGACGAGATGAATCCAACGAGCCCAAGATCACTAAATTCTAACATCACTAAGGTCTTCAAATGTCCAACGAACGGTGCACGATCAAGGGATTAAATATCGACCGTCCATTCGGCCACTCCCTATTTGCCCCTGATCTCATACCTATTTACAGGCTATGCCACTCCAAAAAATTTATAAATAGAGCCCTCGTTCTTCACAAAAGGGGGTCCAAGCAAGAAGAAGAGAAGGAAGAGAAGGAAGAAGCTCCTCCTCGACCACCACCGGGACTTCGCCGGACCACCGCAGGAGCCTCGCCGGACCACCGCCGGAGCCTCGCCAGACCACCACTGGAGCCTCGCCGGACCACCGCCTGAGGCCCTTACCAACACCTGAGGCCTTCACCTTCACCTGAGGCCCTCAACTTCGTCAAAGGCTCTCAACTTCGCCAGAGGCTCTCAACTTCGCCAGAGGCCCTCACATTCGCCAGAGGCCCTCACCCTCACCTGAGGCCCTTACCTTTGCCAAAGGCCCTCTCCTTCGCTGGACTACCACCTGACGTCGTTGCTTTGTCGGAACACCGCCTGAGGCCTGGACTTCTAATGGGCCACTACCTAACGTCCAGAGTCCTACCAAAGTACCGTCCTACTACAACGATCTTTCAGACCCCAGTCTGCTACCGACTACGGTCCTTCTAACCTTCGTCGCCTACTATGGTCCTTCCGACCTCCATCAACAGACAATGGTCTTTCTGACCCCGGTCTCCTACCGACTACGGTTCTTCAAGCATTCGTCGCCTACTACGGTCCATCCGACCTCCATCACCAGACAACGGTCTTTTAGACCCCAGTCTCCTACCGACTACGATCCTTCAGGCCTTCATCGCCTACTATGGTCTTTCCGACCTCCATCAACAGACAACGGTCTTTCTGACCCCGGTCTCCTTCCGACTACGGTCCTTCCGACCAGACAAACATGTATATGTAACTCCTACCATGTAATGCAATATATATGATGTACATTTGCTACATCAATCCAAGGCCTTCTCCCAAGAAAGGGCCTCATTTGTAATCGACTACAAATACTAATGGATTCATTCAAACTGGTCCAGGTCCCGTGGTTTTCCCTCTTTTCAAAGATTTTCTATGTAAAAACTCTGGTGTCTCTTATGAACGCTACACCCTCTCACTTTTCTGATTGTGTGCTGGATTTTCGTACAATGCTAAGACATTAAACTATATATTTCTCTACCGCCGCGAATACTCCATGACGCAACAAGAGTAAAGTATATTTATCTAACATGAATAATGATGAATTTTTTGAGTTATTCAAATTGATTATTTCAGGTTTGATCTGATTAAGTTGATTAGAATCTTCATTTATAGGTTTAACTGTAATTGAATGAAAGGTTCAATTGTCATATTATTTATCTTGAGCCTTTACTGATAATATCAACTCATTCTCACAAATATTTGTGATAATGTTATTATAATCTTCTATATTGAATGCCTACACACACACAGATATATATATATATATATATATATATATATA
>NW_021318827.1:2849-19037 GCF_001605985.2 Dendrobium catenatum | reverse complement strand
CCCTTTTAAGTCAGCAGCCGCATGAAATAATTTGGTAATATATTATATTATTAATATCATTTATTTATTCATTAATATCAAAATAAACTGAATAAATCATTTACTTTTTTCATCCCAATGCATTTAATATTCCACTTTTCCCCAAAACTTTTTCGCTGGCAGCTATCCCGTCTCGCAAATTACTTCCTCTCCCTACTTTGGTCCTGTCTTCTCATCTCTCACGCTCTTACTGGCTTCTTCGTTTTCTCTCCTTCGGCACTTCCTTACTGAAAAGTGAAAGCACAAAGAAGAGAGAGATAGACAGAGGAGCGAGGAGCAAAAGATTCATATTTTTTACTTCTATCTTCGTCTCGCAAATTACTTCCTCTCCCTACTTTGGCCCTGTCTTCTCATCTCTCACGCTCTTACTGGCTTCTTCGTTTTCCCTCCTTCGGCACTTCCTTACTGAAAAGTGAAAGCACAAAGAAGAGAGAGATAGACAGAGGAGCGAGAGCAAAAGATTCATATTTTTTACTTCTATCTTCTTCCCTAGTTTTACGGCTTGCTCTTCGCAATCGCAGAGAACTGATGAAAAGGAGAAATTTTTTGAATGGTGGGAGGACTGATGTGGTCTAGATGAAATCATAACTCAGTTACGATGTAGTATTTCTGTATTTTTGTGCAGCTTTTTCACGCAGATTTGTTTTCCAATTTTTCATTGATTGAAATTTCACACTTGATTCCTCTAGATTTCCCTTTTATTTTCTCCTTATGTATTTTTGTGCAGCTTTTTCAAGCAGATTTTCGGTGTTGATTTCTTTCCATAATTTCATTCTTTCTTTTTTATTCCCGCGATGAAATTTTTGTCTTCTGCAATGTCTAGGGTTTACCCTAAACCCTAAACCCAATGTCTACAGGCTACATCGGTTTAATTTTTTCCACTGCTCTATTTATTCTGATTGCAATATCGCCTCCGCCCCTGTAGCTCAGTTACTACTTACCAGTCGCCGGCCCGCGGTCACGCACAGTCCGCCGTAACTCGTAAGAATACTGAATCATTTTACCTAACTATTATCCTATTCTTCAAGTTATTTTTCTTTACTTTTGAGTTTCAATTGAAAATCGGAATTAAAAAAAAATTGTTTTTTTTTTTGAGAAATTTTCCCGATTTAACAAAGAATCAAAAGCTTCGAATCTCATTTGGGATGAAAGCACAAATCACAAAATCTGTTTGGGATGAAAGCACAAACCACAAAAAATGTTTAAAGAAAAAAAATATTTGTTTTAGATCATAAGTTGAATACTCATATTTTATGATTTATTATTTATTGTTTTAAAAAATTTAAAGAAGAAAATTATTTCTTTTAGATTAGAGTTTTCTGTTTTTGATGTAATCATGTAATTATGTTTTTGATATAAGTAGTGCTCAATTAAATGTTTTTAAAATTTTCAAATTAAACAGTAGAATATTTCTTTAGTGCTACATCTCTTTAATATTACTTTTGTTTAATTTAGCATGGAGAGATATTTCAAAAAAAAAAAAAAGTAGAAGGAGATGATCAGAAAACGTTATGTGAAGAAACCAATACACAATTCAAATAATGCCGTGTAGAAAAATGAAGACCCGGCGGAAGAAATTATAGATGATGATATGTAAGTTTTTGTTTTATTATTTATTCTACTTTTTTATAATGAATCTAACGATTAAAAAAATTTTAAAACCATCAATGCCGGTCCCAAGTCTGGTGAAAAAGGTTGAGGGTTTTTCAATTAATTTAAAATTTTGTGCCCCCACATGAATAAAATTCTGGCTCCGCCCCTGCTTATACTTGAATAAACATAAATTGAAATAAAATTATATATAGCAATCAAAGATTATCTAAAGTAAATGTGGGAGACTATCAATTATATCTGCAAAGTAAGTTTGCATTTTGTTTTCTCCTTAAAACAACTGATTAAACGTAAATACGAGCAGGATATGAATAGGAAAATACCATGCCGGGAGGAAGAGGTATTATACCAAGAACCATTGCAACTTTATTTAACTTATTGTGGAATGCACCATCTTTCACAATTTTCTCCAATCTCAAAAACTCATCTTTTAAAGTAGGTGGGTAGTGTTTTTTGTTTACTACACATAATTGGATAGGAAAGTAAGGAAAATTTTATATAAAAAACTAATCAAATTAGAGTTATTAAATCACATACATTCCCCACTGTGATCCTTAACCATAAATGCCTCAGTTTTTCCCTCCCGTATTCACAAACCCTCACAACATCCAGAGGCAATCTTCAAACCAAGCCTAAACTTCCTACTTCTTATCTAGCTTGAATTATCAGTAAATATTTGTTCTCCAATTGTTCCTACGCCTTCTTTCAAAGAAACATGTAAATCACCAGTAAGAAGGGGTCTCTTTCCATCCCGTTCTTTTACTACATGACTTTCAAATAATGTCCAATGAAAATGTTTGAAAAGAGAAATGAGTTTTAGAAGTTTCACCATTCTTGCAACCAAATGCAACAATGAGAATAATATATCATCTAGGGAGATGAATATAATATTCTGTGAACAATTCAAAAGTAAGAATGGGCTTTGAAAATTGCACCACTTCTATGATAAAAACGACAAAGAGAATATAGCATCGATTTGAAAGATGATAACAATATTCTACAAAGGTATTTGAAAATAAAAATGGATTTGGAAAGATTCTTTACGTTCCCATAGATCTTTCCCCTATCATAAGAAAGTAAGATATGGTTTATTTTATTCTGGAGTTGTAGGTTCCTCATAAGGGCAAGCCAATTGGTTAATTACATCCTAAGAGGAGTTAATCTCTTGAGAACACTCTAGATTAAAATAGTGGCGAATATTTTTAGGATTTCACAGTTTAAGCTAAGGATAAGAGGATTTAGAATTTTCAAATGGAAATGGATTGAGGGTGAACAGTTCTTATTAAAGTTGAAGGAGGAAGAGTAGGGGCTTTAAGATTTGAGATTGCTCAGAAGTGCTTCAATCTATCCTAGAGTAGGGCTTTAATGTTTTCAAATGAGATTTATATTGTTCTAAGTTGAAATTTTATTAGAAAATTTATATTAGTTTTATTATGCTCTAAATATTGTGTTAATAATTTTTTCCATTCATTGAAGAAACTCGATAAAATATAATTTCAGCATTTCTATATTTTATTTTGTAAGAGAAACCGGCAAAATTTTTAGTTTTCATATTTTTTCAATCACTTGAGAGAAACCAAAAAAACATTTTTTGCTCTTTCCTCAATCTCTTGAAAATAATCAACAAAAATTTCATCATTTATTGTTAAACATGAAATGAAGAAAAATGATCCTGTAAACCTAAGAAGGAATTATGTAAATCAGAATAAGTGGCTTTCTCGCTTAATGCATCTAACATGATCATATTAACACAATATTTAAAGCATAATAAAACAATGAAATGCACTAATAGTTACAACTCCAAGGAAAGAAATGATGGCAGGTTAATATACAAAGCCCTTACATAATAAAACATATGAAACTCACAATATGAACATAGGATAGAAAACATCTCAAGCTACACATAAAAAAAATCATGTATCAAAGTATATAAATCTTTCAACAAATCTATATAACCCTTGAATGAGTTGCATATGTATTACTAAAACCTGGATGCAAGTTGTCAAAAATATTTCTCTACTTTTGTGTTGAATACATATAAACAATCATTCTGCCATGTTAAGATATGGATACCTAGCACAAGTACATAATCTATTTTCATTTTGATGTGTGTACATGTGGAACATCAAAATGTACACATATATGCCCAATATAAAAAAAAAAAGTCGACTTTCTTCATATTTCTTCACAAAACAAATAAACTCATATAAGTTTATTACAAAGTAAGTGTCCCAATCAAAGCAGAGCAACTAGCATAAAAATAACCACACTATACTATGCTGCTAGTTCTTCTCAGTTCTCAAAACAGTTGATCAAAGACTTCTAAATGATCAATATGCCTTGCAAAATATAATTACTGGAATTTTCCTTCTAAGAAAAATTAAGCAAAAGTGTAAAATATAAGCTAGTCAAAGTCATCCATCTAACCAATTGATTAATGAGAATCAACAATGGTATTATTAATTGATTCAGATATACATATATGTTTTTCAATGAGTTTCCACAAACATATTCATACATAAAGTTTCACCCCTTTTGTTTAGATAACCCATATATTGTATTGAAGAAACTGTGGGTCTCCGAAAGGATGCTACTCATGGGGGGTTCGAATGCAAAGGGTACGACCGCACTATCCCGTAGTTCAAAAAAATCGTAGGCATTTACACTCGACATAAGCAGGTCAATGAAAGAGCAGATGGAGTTATACATACAATTAGCTATGGAAGATAGCGGCATTCGCCTACACACTTCGATGAATAATAATATGTATGACCCAAAAGTCACGAGATTTCCCTATTTGATACATCAGCTTGAATAAGGTTTATTTGATGTGGGGATCAGTCTCCCACGGGCGCATGCCCCCGTGGTTAATCACATCCAAGGCCTTAACCTAGGAAAACTCTCGATTAAAGACAGTGTATTATTTTTTTTCTTAATTTGGTGCACAGAAAAAGTTCCTAAGTTCTATTCCAAGAGGAGAAACTCCTCTCTTTATCCTTAGTAATGATTAAACCTTTTCAAATGTATAAAAAATGTAATCAAAATTCTAAGTTTAAAAGATCAAAGATCAAATTCACTACCCTAGAAGAAATGATAGATTGAAAATTCATAAGAAGTTGACACCATGAGGGGACTTATAACTTAAACCCCACTAGGGATCTAAGCAGCCCCGACCTGAATTTACCACCCAGCTCAGAAAGGGGTACCAGCTAAACTCCACCTAGCGTATCAAATTCATGTTGTTCGGTCTTATGCAAATGCAAGAGTGATGGGAGGCATAAAAAAGGAAAATGAGTATCAAACCTGACCATGAATGGTACTATGCAATACAAAGTGAACTATCCCTCTATGTTACAAAAGAAAAAAAATCTATATGCTGACTCAAGGCTATGCATGTGAGGGTAAGGCCAATTAGGATTGACCAATAGTCATTGCGAAGTGAGCAAGGCTTATTATAATTTTTTAAAAAAATTGACCATTTAAAGGAGTCATGCATTAATAATTTTTTTTTAGAAAAATTGATTGATTTTAATCTTATGTTCAATTTTTATATTGCTTAAATAAATTTTAACTTTGTAGAAAATTTAACATTCTAAAGAGCCTAACGTTGACTCCGTCCGAGCCACACCCAAACAAAAGCAATTTAAGAAATCTAGGAAAAAGCATACAGTTCTAATGCGCAAGCAAGATAAACACATCATCACATCAATAATAATAATCAGAGTATTCAAAAATCTGTGGTAAGTGCCACTTATCATACAACCCAAGAAGTACTAAAAAGTAAAGGTGGTCGGGTTCCATCGACAACAAATCAGATTCTATCCCTATGAAATAATGCAAGTCTTAAAAATGAGATATTTTTGTTTATCTTCATCTTCTTTCCCTTCAGGCTCCTTGTGTTGCACCATCTAATATGATATCCAAATGAGAAGAAATTCCCTATAAAGGATTTTTATTTTTGCTTTGGATGCCTAACATATTAAAGATATATCATTTAAAAGCTTTCACAATAATTTAGATCAAATTACATTTTATATATAAAAAAAGAAAATTATATTAATCACCTATAAAAAAATACATATCAGCACAATTATAATAAAAATCACAGATTATCCAGAACCTAGTCCTTAGGACCATATTCCCAAAGGCTTTTTAAGCATTCCTCGCGGTACCTATTGAAAAGAATATTTATGATGACAACATTTTTTTATATTGTCCTTTAGGAGCATGGTCATCTGCAGAAGATATTTCTATAAAAATCTAACCACTTAAGGGCAAATGCCCACTCATCAATCAAAAGGAAAAGAAAACAATCAAAGAAAAACAAATCAAGCCAGAAACAATCATCACATCATCACATATGCAAAATATAAAAGAAAGAAAGTGTAAAAGGTTATCTTAGCTACACCCTACCCTAGGATGCCTATAAAAAGTGTCCTATCCAGCATCTAAGTGTGCGCAAAAATGTGTACCTAACTACCTCAAATTAGATGAGTGGTTTGAGTTACAAGGTCGAATTCTTATTTTTTAATTTATTAATCCTCAAATGCATATTTAAATGATTATCCATTTAGGATGAATTAATTGCAATTTGATTTTAAAATAAAATTTGAGTTATTAAATTATTAAGAGCCTAAAGGCTTAGGCCCTAACCTATACTAAGATTATAAGGAATTGAGAAGCAAATGACCCATCCTCAATCCTACTCCTAATTAAGGACGAAATTATTAAAAGGTGACAAGGGTTGGTTAGTCCTTCCATTGGTAATAATCTAGGACTCGAGCAATGGCTAAAGGTGACACCACTAAGATGGGCCTACTATCCACCATGAAAAAAAAAATCCTAAGCTTCCTATGTCTAAGGTAAATTTATTTTTAGAGGCTGACATGGGAATGGAATAACACACTATCTATAGAAATGTATATGGGTTCTACCTAACCTAAGTTATAACCTTGGGTGGTTAAGGTAGTTGGTTTAGGTTCCTAAAGATGGCTTTAATTTTTTTTATTATTTATTTATTTTTTAGAGAGGTGACAATTTATATAGACCTTTGTATTATTTCTCCTTAATTCATGAGGTACGTGGCATTGTCATAGTGGGCTCGAGAAACTAGCCTCCTTAGGACACTTAGCCCCGCAGCTCAAGGTAGTCCATCCTATATACCTCATGTATATTAAGGGAGAATGTACATAGATGAATATAAATTCTACATGGGTTAAGGCACTAAGGTATGAAATTCATTTGCTCCTCCAACAAGTTCATTTTGGTTTGCTTATAATTAGGAGACTTTAGTTAAAGTTTAAATATTAGTGTCTTAATATTTTGTTAAACACAAGAAAGTTGGTTAAGAAGATTTTAATGATTTTAATTTAGTTTCATCTTAATTAAGGTATGTTATCATATTAGGAGTGGGTGAGAGGTGTATTTTACATATTTTAAGATTCTACTTGAGTAGTTAATAATTATAAAACTGTATATTGGTTGAGGGAATTTTAGAGATTGTAGATTAATTAAGGAATTTTTAGGAGTTGTAATGGTTTATGAATTCAATTAGATGCTCATGTGTTGGTTACATTTTATTAGCCACTTTTAATACTTAATACTTAGGTTTCATATATACTTCTTATATTTTCAAATTAATTAAGATAGGAGTTGCAAGATTTAGTTTATTGGTAGCTTATTATCGTTTACATAAGTTAAGCGATAATTACCTTTGTTAAATCAGGGTCATGAGGTTTATTTCATCCTCCCAATAGCCTCGTAGGCCCGGGTCGCTAAGTAATCATCTTGTTATTAAACTTTATGTTTGTTGTTTAATAAATTTTAACGAAAGATTATCATTATGATTGGTTCATTAACGATTTAAGATTGGTTACGAATTCATTAGTGTGTTTTATTAGTTGGTTTTGTGACTTTTAAAGGTCCTTTTATATCATTGTTGGAGCAAATGAAAATCACAACAAAGGTTCTACACTAAGCTTAAATAGTAAACAAACACACTAATTATTAAGGAGTTGCAATCATAAAAATAATCGAAAGAAGCTACCTAACATACTAGAGCACATATTTTATTTCATTTGTACATTTTCCTTAGCATGCTTGTGAAAGATATATTAAGAGGCCTAAAATCATTAAGAAGTAATTTTTTTAGAGTTATTTATTCATTATAAAACCCAAAGAAAATCATCCTAGCAGTGTCCACTTCGTGTGGGAAAAATGATGTATATGATACACATATGTGACATACACTACATGCCTAAAATGACCATAAGGGTCTCTAGGTTTCATGACAAGGGGGCAAGCTTTGTCCCAAAATGTCAAAGCTTCGTTAGTGGACTAAGCTATGATCGGCTAAATAAACATCATAGCAAGCATATTTGGGTGGGAAAGTAAAAGAAGTTAAATGTGTGTTCTAATGTGTACCCATTCGACAATACAATGAGGAGTCTCTACAGGACTATCAAGGTATACCTGATCCAGGCGTGCTCACTTAGAAGCTCCCATGCCAACGACCCACTGATCAACGCATATGCAATACTCAATGTTCCTAGCAAAATAATAAGAAGAAGACAAATATGGAGTGAGAGCAGGCACTATTCAAAAAGAAGCATGTTGATAGTGATCTAATTACTAAGAAGTTCATATGCATCAGTCAAATACATGTCATCTATTAAAACATAAAGAAAATTATAAAATTTTGTTAATCATAGGAACATTATCCAATGCTATCTCTCATTCATCCTTTTAAATTTGACATGAGTGCTAAAGTAAACTAGGATAAATTTATCCCCATATGCTCCTTTTAATATATTTTATTAAATACATGAACATGGTATTTGAAATAAGAAAAACATTGGTACACATGCTCTTAATTGAAACATAGAAGTGCATAGAACTATTTAATATAAAGTATGAAGGGTAACTACATATGAACTATTTGAGAATCCAACAACATGCCATCATACATGCTTGAGAAAGAGATATTGACAATTAAGATATCAAGGCATATGCATATTTGAT
This sequence comes from Dendrobium catenatum, assembly GCF_001605985.2. Taxonomy (NCBI): domain Eukaryota; kingdom Viridiplantae; phylum Streptophyta; class Magnoliopsida; order Asparagales; family Orchidaceae; genus Dendrobium; species Dendrobium catenatum. The sequence continues at coordinate 10,367 of NW_021318827.1, read as the reverse complement.
GTGACTAAGAGGAAGACACATCTAGGCGACTTCTCTTCCTCCCAAAACCCATAAAATGTTTTAGCATAAATTATACAACCTCATGTAAAGCATATATATCCAAACACCTATGAGCAAAGCGTGGAATGAGTGTATCTAAATATATAAGAATAAAAGAAAATAAGAATAACGATTGTAGGTGAACAAAAATATGGAATAAGTGAAACTAAATGACGTAACCACAAGCATTCACATTTATATGAGATCAAGTTCGTGTATAGCATTTAAGGTTCAAGAACATTTGCAAATATTCATTATATAATTATAAGAAATAGAATTTTACCTACACCATAAACTTTATAATAAACTCAATCTACAATTATAAGCAATTATCCATGGAATAAAGAAATTAAAGCATTACAAAAGAATGAAGCAGGTCTTTACCTTCCAGGTGAGAAAAATTGTTCGTTGGTTAGCTTGCAAGTTAGGCACCCTAAGTGGTTGTGTCGGTCAAGTAGATGCCTGGCGGGTTGGATGATTGGAGGCAGCCAAGGCGGCATTTGTCGAACTTACGATGACGAGGTCTGGCTGGATAGAGTCCGGCAGGTCGGCGGCCTGAGGCGGATGGGAGGCTTGTGACAACAAACGATGGGGTCGTTTGCAAGTTCAGTCGGAGTCGTGCATGGAGACGGCACTGACGGCGAAATCTTTACCGTGGACGTCGGGTTGAGCGTCGACAACAAGGTGGACTACAGAGGAGTGTCGGGGTCGGTGAGGTCAGGTCGGCGGGCCAACAGGAGCTGGAGTCGGAGTGGCCGTAGCTAGTCGGATCCTAACGCGCTCACGCAATCCGTTTATCAAAACAAGGCCTAGATCAAAAGATATTGCGCTCGGAACAAACATGAGCGATAAATGTCCAAATGTGTGAAATCACATTGAATCTTCATCGACCCAACCACATGTATTTTAGAATGAAATAGATGACAACATGTGATAAAAAAGGAACGATCCTGAGACTGAAAACGAACCAAGTAAAATGCACGATGTGATCCTTCATCAACATAATGGTGGAACATACAAGAAAAGAAATCAATCTACAAAATACAAAAGTGACAAGATCGTGCAAGTGACCGATGCCAAAAAGGAGGTCAACAAAAATGAAATTCTAAAGTAAATACAGATATAAAGAAAGAAATCTTACCCTCACATATTAAGCATATATTGTAGCATTAACAGATTAAATAAATTTTCTAATAAAACAAGTCAAGAATGGAGAAAATATCCCTGATTCATTGAACCAGCTAGCTAGAAAAAGATTGTACACATGGTCTGAAGGCATCAAATCATTATCCCGCAAGTTTACTATATATATATATATATTACTGAACAAATAAGGAAAAAAAATTTTGAAAATCTCTTGTGATTAGATCCAAATATCAAGAAACTCAAGAATGAACTTTTGATAGCTAATTGAATGAAATTCAAGCATTAGAAGCTTAAAATATCATCCCTGCCATTAAAAGAGTAATCGTTAAATATATAAAATGTAAGAATTAAAGCAGTGGCACTATACTTGATCCACAATAGAGAAAAACTTGTCATACAATTTTGACAGAAATGAGACATACACATATCAAACTTCTATTTACAACAATGTAGAAGATAGCCACTAACTAGCATGAGATTGTGCTTTCCTTCCTTGGTATAACCCATTTCAGACACTGAAGCCTCTATGAAGAGAACTCCGTCGAGTGGATGGAATCTGGCTGCAAACTTCAGCAGACACCTTAGCCATTGTCTCATTGCTGATGCCAGCATTACAAATGTTAACAAAAGAGCGTATGTATTTCATACCATAATCAGATAGAGATCCACAATGTGTTTCAAAAATCCGAATCTAGAGAAGGAAATGCAAATCATACTTAATTGAAGTCACTCAATCTTCAGATGGAGAAAATCGAAGAGAACTTCAAGAAATTTACCATTGAACTTAGGCAGGCCCAATCGTCAACCAGAGGCTGCCCTGTGTTTTGAACTGCACTAAGGACTTGTATGCCTTTCTCTGATCCAAAGAGAAGCTTCCCTATGAGGTTTAAACTATTATCTACATGCACGCGATGAGTCAGTATATCAAGCAATTCTTTCTGTGCATCGAGTTTTTTGGATGATCCTTCAGGTGAATTAAGGAACTGTTACAAAAAAAGGGGAGAGAAATATCATCTAGATAAGTGGTCTATAAGAAAAGATAGTCATATCATATGAAAATACAATAGCCTACCTCATTCCAGTAATCAACGAGGTCTACATCACTCTGGCTTGAAAGACAGTCATCCCACTTCTAAAACAAGTAGCAAAATTTATCAAAACAAGTAAAAAATTACAATCAATCAGATTAGTGAAAACCAAAAGATAAGGAAACACATTATGATCAGCATGAACAAAGTTAATATTACGCATTCCCAAAAGATGAAAATAAAATAATAATAATAATTTTGTTTGGGCAGCTATCAGCAGTGCCACCGCACCTCGAAAAATTGTTAGTTACGACATCCGGTTAATTCGGACACGCCACATCACTCAGAGCCTGGTGCATCAAGGTGACATGACACGTCCAAATTGGCCTCATAACCCTTATAAGCCACACCTAATAATTTCTAACTTTGCATAAACGGCCTTTCTTGCTTTTGTCATCTTTAATCCATTTTTGTTTCCAAACAAAGTGGGCATTGCGACCAGATCGATTTAACGTCTTCGCATGGCACGCCATTAATCCCAAAAATTAAAATGAGAGAAAAAATTCAAACAAAATAAATCTTTAATCTAAACCCTCATAGAAATGTATAGTAAATTCTCTTCGCAAGCCGACTAAATCTTTAATCTAATTTTGTTTTGTCAAAAAATATAATCCACTTGAAAAAAGGCAAGATGATTATCAAATAATTAATAGTGACAAATTCAAACCAATCAATAATCTAGTTTATGATTTCCTCTTAATAAACAATTATGTTGATGTTCTATACGCTATATAGATCCAAAACATGGATATGACGGTGATCCAATGTCCAAATATCATCCGGAACAGTTCTAAACAGTTTCTTCATCTAATACATAATCACACAATCAAGCTTCATGAAAAATCAATTAAATCATTGCTTCGTGAAAAGTCAATTAAATCAGATTAACATAAAATTTACCAAAATAAGTAAGCAGAAAATTACAATCAATCAGATTAGCGAAAACCAAAAGAAATAGGGAAAGCAAATACCTGATGTCGGTAATTCCCACAGCCCGAAGATCCTGCAATCGGGATGGCCCATCTCGTCCCGACAGAATCATCCCCACCGGCTTTTAGGCGGCGGCCAGAGATTTCTGACGGCAATCGAAGGACCGGATCCAAGGGAGCGTAGGAAGGTAAGAGATGACAGGAGAGGAGGGATAGGAGAGAAACACAAATAGCGGCGATGCTAAAGAGCACTAAAGTCTTGTATCTGATGGACGCCATTGTTGCCTGCATGAAACTCTAAGGGGCTGTTTGGTATCGGATTTATCGTGGGATTTAAGTCGGATTTACACTAAATCCAGCCAAACGGTTTTTGTGCGCCAGTTAAATCACGGGATCCGGTAAATCCGGATTTGCAGATTTAGGGCTTCAATCCCAGATTTGCTAAATCCCTCAGTTCGTCGGATTTAACGTGATTTACCCGAAGAAGCGCGTGAAAGGGAGAAAATTACCTTCACAGCCAGCGAGCTGTTCTTCCTTCCAATCAAAATATCGTAACTTCCGATCGGATAGGAAGGCGTCGAAGGAGCAAAGTCGAACAGCCACGAAGGAGCTGAAAAGCGACGCGTGCAATCTGCAAAAAGCAACGAATTGACCCTAAACACCTGCAAAAAGCAACGAAGCCGAACAAAAACGACGAAAAGAGACTAAGTTATTATGGACCGGATCCAAGCGAGCGCTGCAGCCTTGCTAACTACCGGATTCAATTGACTTTTTTTAATGAAAATACGAGAACGAGGAACCTATGAACCGATGATGGAGATAGATGAAAAAATTAAGTCAGAACGGGGTCGTTATTTATGGCAGACGGTGGAGCGCCAAACAGTAAGCCCGCGGGAAGCTGCCTGGGCTGCCAGTCGCCCTTTACTATTTTTGCGTTTATTCTCAAAAAAAGAAAAAATTAAGTAAGAATTTTCTAATTTTATTTTCTGATTTTAAAATTTTGTATACAATTTTAAATCAGCATAAAAAAGTATCTTGATCACGAATCTTGATGCACATTGAAATGGAGAATTTTGTGGGTGCTATATGTTGATGTAATAATACAAAGTGATTGGTTTTTTTTATAAGCTTAGGAATTTGGGTTTAGGGGTGCAACCGAGTCAACCCAGCTCGTGAGTCGGCTCGGAGCATAGTTTCGAGCTCGAAAGCTTGTCGAGCTCGAGCTTGAACAGGCGTTGGACTCGACTCGTCGGCTCGACGAGCAGTTCGACGGCGGAGCTTGCAGGCGGGAAACCAAATCGCGAGCGGGAAATCCAAATCACGAGAGATCGCGAGCAGGAAATTGGAATCGAGAGCAGGATGACGACGGACGAGCTCGGATGACCCCTTCCGAAGACAGCGGAAGCGACTACATGCTCTGGATGACGACAGATCTCTGCTCGACGACGACGGATCTCTGCTCGACTTGGGACGACGAACACGACGACAGACTCGATTGTGGAGCTCGACTTGAAGCTGAGTCGAGCTCGAGGTCGGATTTTGAACTCGACTCGAGTTCGAGCTCGGGTTTTTATAGCCGAGCTCGACTCGAACACCCCTTGGCTTGAGCTCGACTTGACTAGTTTGCACCCCTATTTGGGTTCAATATGATTTGACTATTTGTACATTAGAGTTTTCTTTTATCTCATTCTGAATAATTCTCCATAACAAATTATATCATAGCTCAAAACTTGGTTGTAATAAAATGCAGTTCTTGCAATTTTGTGGTTCCCATTGAGCTTTCTTCCTTCTTATTATGATTGAACAATATTTAAGAGCTGATGACTCAAAAATTGGCTCTTCGTACAATTTATCAAATCAAATTTTAATCCATTTTGATTAAATCTCCCATACAAACATGTCTATTATTTTTTACTTCCACTAAAATACGAGTACTTTTTTTGTATTTCGAAATGATGCATCTCTTAGGTTAACAAACATGATAATTTCATTTTAACTCATTTTAATAAGGTAATAAAATCATCAATTTTAGAATATTTTGAAGAAATATGTGATATTTCAAATCATTACTGGCATTAAATTTTGTAATTTTATTATTTTGATAAAAAATATGATTTTAACTTCAATTAATTAATTAATATGTCAAAAGCAATGAATTGGACTACAATTTTAACATAATCATCTAAAAATATTATCATAAGTCACATCATTTTATGAATAATGTTAGTCAATATGAAATTTCCTTTTAACTATTATGCTAGTTTACATGTGATGGTGTTTTGTCATCAAGAGATCATGTCCTTAGTTGATTGTTTTAAATTAGAAATATTTTTTTAAATGATAATGTTTAGTAATTTATAAATATTAGCTGAATATTTGATTGTAGTAATCAGTTAATTTCTAACAAGACTTCATAAAAATAATAATTATTTAATTATTTCTAATTTAAAATTACTATAAAATTAAAAATTTATTATTTTAAAATAACATTTTGTGTTTAGAAGTATACCAATGAGCTTTCTAGAGGTTACACTTGTTTGTGGATTTAGATATTTAGAAGTGTTAATATATTTATAGAGATTTTTAGTTATATATGGTATTTAATTATGTCTAATTTTACTTTATATTCATTTATCATCTTAACTCATTGCTAATTTTCCTTGTTGCTTTTAAAAAAGTTTTTTTGCTAGCGAGATCTATTTTATTAACATCAAATCTATTAATAGCTTAGAATAACAATATAAAAAGAAGTATGAAAATGATCCAATAAGATCAAATTCTTTTGATTGGTTCCTTCAGAGGATGATTTTTAAATACACAAAATTATAAATTACATTTTTATCTTTACTTTAAATTCAAACATATCAATATTTTTCAAACGAATCTCTATATTTAAAAATATATTACACTCCTTTTACATATAAAATTCAAACCAGGCTCTATCATAAAATATGGTAAAAAAATTTCTAAACTATCATAACTCATTAAACTAACAAACAAATCCAGCCATGACTATCAAATACTTTACACAAAAAAATCATTTATCAAGAGAATTTGAAAGACAGTGTTACAAAAGCTCGACACGAATGACATAGTCACTAATTCTTAATAAATATCGTTCCAATACAAAAAATCCAAAAGCATTGCATTACTATACAGACGAAAGTTCCTGGAAACTTTTTAAAATAAATAAATAATATAAAAAAGCTCATTTGCATGATATAGCATATTGAATTTGGGTTCATATAAGTATTTACTTATCCAAATTGAGTAAATTTCGACTTTTAAGAAACTTCAAAAAATAATAATCAAAATCGAACTATGTTATTTTGAATAATAATATATTTAAACATATACAAAAATTTGATAAATTTCTAATTATCCAGATATTGCTTAAAATAGATGGAATATTATGAATAGAAATTTATTATCTACTTCTGTTGGAATGCACCATCCTTCTCCATAGTTGGATTTGGGAAGTTAAGCGCAAAAATTTGTACAAAACAACTAATCAAATTAGAGTTATTAAATCACATACATTCCTCTATGTGATCCTTAATCGTAAATGCTTCAGTTTTTCCCTCCCGTATTCGCATACCTCACAACATCCATAGGCAATCTTCAAACCAAGCCTAAACTTCCTACTTCTTATCCCAGTAAATATTAGTTCTCCAATGGTTCCTGCACCTTCTTTCAAAGGAACATGTAAATAACCAGTTATAAGGGGTGTCTTTCCATCCTACTCGTTTACTACATGACTTTCAAATTCTTCTTCATCCTAGTCATCATCATCTTCATTATTAAAATTGCCCTCAAGCACCAGAATATCAAGTTTTGCAAAAGACTTGAGTCTAGAAATTACAACATGACCCGTGTTGACATCAATCAACACAACGTGAATTGTAGCTCCTTGATCTCCCCTACCTTTCCTTCTGTGAAAATTGGTAAAGACAATATTGACTTGAACTGCAGTTGTAAGTTTCTTCCATCTGGTACTTCCAGCCATATAAAAAGCTGCATAGCACACACACTAAAAGATTGCAAAAATCTTATGTTATGGCCATATAAAGAGTTTCAAAGAAATGCGTCAATTGACATTTTTCGTATCATAATGAGAGAATTTTTCCAAAAGCATAGACACAAACAATAAACAGTTTCCTAACATATACCATAAGTCAATCACCTAAAGTGAATCGAGAAGTGATTCACAATCGGGCAAACTGATAGGCTGGTCACTCTGAACCAGCCCAACCGGCCCTTATGGAGGCGAAAGCAGTCCGCCTCCTCTTCTTTGTTCCGCCCAAAGGGGTGGGCTC
>NW_021318827.1:0-2749 GCF_001605985.2 Dendrobium catenatum | reverse complement strand
GTGATTTTTATTATAATTGTGCTAATACGTATTTTTTTGTAGGTGATTAATGTAATTTTCTTTTTTCATATAAAATGTAATTTGATATAAAGTGTTATGAAAGCTTTTAAATGAGATATTTTTAATATGTTAGGCATCCAAAGAGAAAAGAAAAATCCTTTATATAGAATTTTTTCTCATTTGGATATCTTATTGGATGGTGCAACATAAGGAGTTTGAAGGAAAAGAAGATGAAGATGAACAAAAATACTTCAATTTTAAGACATGTGTCATTTCATAGGGATAGAATCCGGTTTGTACACGGTGGAACCCGACCACCTCTACTTTTCAGTACTTCTTGGGTTATATAATAAGTGGCACTTACCATAGATTTTTGGATACTCTGATTATTATTATTGATGTGATGATGTGTTTACTTTGCTTGCACATTAGAACTATATGCTTTTTCCTAGGTTTCTTAAATTTCTTTGTTTGAGTGGGGCTCGGACGGAGTCAACGTTAGGCTCTTTAGGATGTTAAATTTTCTACAAAGTTAAAATTTATTTAAGCAAAATAAAAAGTGAACATAGGATTAAAATTAATCAATTTTTCTAAAAAAAATTATTAATGCATGACTCCTTTAAATGGTCACTTTTTAAAAAATTATAATAAGTAAGCCTTGCTTACTTCGCAGTGACTATTGGCCAATCCTAATTGGCCCTACGCTCACATGCATAGCCTTGAGTCAGCATATAGATTTTTTTTATTTTATAACATTGAGGGATAATTCACTTTGTATTGCATAGTACCATTCATGATCAAGTTTGATACTCATTTTCCTTTTTTAGGCCTCCCACCACCCTTGCATTTGCATAAGACCGGACAACATGAATTTGATACGCTAGGTGGAGTTTAGCTGGTACCCCTTTCCGAGCTAGGTGGTAAATCCAGGTCAGGGCTGCTTAGATCCTTAGTGGGGTTTAAGTTATAAGTCCCCTCATGGTGTCAACTTCTTATGAATTTTTAATCTATTATTTCTTCTAGGGTAGTGAATTCGTTCTTTGATCTTTTAAACTAAGAATTTTGATTACATTTTTATACATTTGAAAAGGTTTAATCATTACTAAGGATAAAGAGAGGAGTTTCTCCTTTTGGAATAAAACTTAGGAACTTTCTCTGCGCACCAAATTAAGAAGAGAATAATACACTATCCTTAATCGAGAGTTTTCATAGGTTAAGACTTAGGATGTGATTAACCACGGGTGCTTGTGCTCGTGGGAGATCGATCCCTCATCATCACAGATGGCAAGAACCTGAAGAGTTTGGTCCTTACAATGATGCCCTAGTGTATACTTCTCATTGCACCTGAAGCACAACTCCTTAGCCCTCTTCTCCTACATCTCTTTTTCTGTTAGCCGCTTGAAATTTCTCTCACTCCCTCCTCCTACTATCTTCACCTTGGTGGCCTCCTGACTCCCTCCTCTATCAAACCTTTAGGTGCTAGATGGGTGGTTATCATCGTGTAAGTACCCACTGTGCTGCTACTCCTTGTTCCCCTCTCCAAATTTCTCTGATTTTCAACCAGCTGGGCCAACTTTATGACCTCTCCCAAGTCACGGGGCATCAGAACATTCACTGCTGCTCGGATCTCCGCCTTCATTCCCTTCATAAAATTTTCCTCCAATATTATATCTGATAATCACTCCACCCTGCTGGCTAGGTGCTTAAATCGCTTTCGATAGTCTTCTACTGATCCCTCTCGCGTAAGAGCAAAGAACTGCTCATAAAAATCTCCTCCCCGGTAAGTTTAGAAACCTTCTATTATGCAGTCCTTGAATTCTCTCTAGTACCTGATAGGCCTCCTATGGTCTCTCCACTGATATGAAGATAGAGCTTTTCCTTCGAAGCACAAGCCCGCTATTGTCAGCTTCTCCTACTTCGTCAACCCATTAACGACAAAGTATCGCTCCACCTTACAAATCAACCCATATGCATATTCTTCTTCAAATATGGACATCTTCAACTTTCTAACCTTCTGGTCGCCACCATTCTCCCTTATTATTCCATAGTTTCCCCTTTCCCAAGCGCTAGGCCCTCGCCAAATCTCCCGATCTTCCCTTACCCTACCATAGCCCAAATCTCTTTCAAATTCCCTAATCCTTTCTTCAAAATCAGCACATCGGTAGCCATAGTATCCCTCAAAGCATTCCCCATATCCACCACCTTTTTCTTCCCTCTTGACAGACTCCATATGTGGTCTTCATCTTTCTCCTTTCATGATTTTCACCTCATCTTCCTCCATACGATTTCAAAATTTGTGTTTTTCCCTTCCACACCTTTTGCCACAGAAGCTTCCTTTTGGTTTTGGATTTTCAACATTTTCTTCATCATGTCCTCGAGATCAAATACTTGTCCTTCCATGGAGGACTGTTGTGATGCCCCAGATATCAATAGTGAAATGATTCATCTATCATTTCTTTTTCCATTTCTATTTTTTTTATCTATCAGTCTTTTCATCTTGCTTCTCGTTCAGTTCAATACGGTCATCTAGAGACAATTGCATTACAGGAAAGAAATACAGCAATTACTATAATTCACATATCAACATATATACAATCAACAGAAGCGTCCAAAAAGTCATATAAAATAGCCATACGGCTACAAAACAGAAGTCTACCAAGGCTACAAAACAAAGCTATAGCAACCGAAGAAGCATCACGTGGGAGGCTCTGCACCTAAAATATTAACCACATATAATGAGCTTAAATAG
>NW_021318826.1:192571-193480 GCF_001605985.2 Dendrobium catenatum | reverse complement strand
ACCCGACCCGTGACCCGAAATTGACACCCCTAGTGGTAGGAGACTATAATTGGGTGATGGTAGTCTAGAGATTGTACTAGGCCTTGGTGGTTGGGGTTATTAGTTGTGTGGCATAGGTCCAACCATTGGTGGTCGGCGATGGCTAGGGGTGGTCACAGTAGTCGGGGAGGCCCGCAGTGGCCGGCCTTTAATACACAATCTTGGGCTTTTAAACTAACAACTTAAGTTCTTAGTAGCCAAAACCTCACAAGTTAATGGAAGCCCAGCTCCATAAATCTATTAAGTTTATTAATTGGCAGAATTCATGTAGGCTTAAATCTATCAAGTTTATTAAAGAATACTCGATCAATTTCAAAAATGCTTGCAAATGATGTGGTGCTATATGAAATTAAATTTGAAGAAATTTTGCTTAGGTTTTAATTTTGCCAAAAATTAATTAATTTTTTAATAGAATAATTCAAAAGAGAATATTTCGAGATATTTTCATAGATGATTTTATTGGATAATTATGCGAAATTTTTAGAATTTCATAGATTCAAATTAAACTAAAAATTAATTAAATTATGCTTCATTCGGAATAATTTTTTTAATATTTTTTTACAATAACTTTGCAATATAGTTTTTTTTAAGGAGGAAAAAAATAGTGGTAAAATGTTATCCCAAACGAGATAGTTCTCTTACTACTTGTTTTTTGTATCACAAAAATAATTTATGTTTGATCACTATTTTTAGGTGGTTTCCAAAAAAAATTTTGTTCTAGGATATTGCTTTCAACTAAAATTTTAAAAAATTACTCTCTCCATTAGCTTTACAAAATGGTAAAAAAATTGTCCCAAATAAGTCTTGCGCTTCTTTTCAGATAACTTTTTAATGTTTTTAGTAACTTTTTAGTACAAAAATTTCTAATTC
>NW_021318826.1:181645-186232 GCF_001605985.2 Dendrobium catenatum | reverse complement strand
ATGTAAAACATGCAAATAGCAACTTTCCTAACATGATCAACATTGCAATTAAGGTCAATACTCTACTCTCTAATAATTTTCAAAGAATTTCAAGTTAGAAGATACATATGGGTGCCTTATAGCCCCACCAAGGCATCTTGGATCATCTTCATAAGCCTTTCATCCATCTCCATAAGGTCATAGTGAATGGTGTAGTTTGGGGAATCCATGTTCACTGATGGCTTGGGTTTTTATTATTCAGCAATTTGTACCTTCCTTTTGATCACTAGCAAATCAATCACACTTTTAAGGATGTTTTATCCCCTGGAAAATATCTGACCTTACTAATAAGTAATCTCAATAGACAAGAATTGAGAAATTAAAATGAGTATGGGAATGATAGAAGAGAATTTAGAGAATATTGTAAAAATACTAAGAAAACTCAAAAAGTGCTTTAGTAGATCAATAACACTCTTAAAAGATCTAAAATGTGTCATTTCACCCTTCATTCATAGGGGTCTAAAGGCTATAAAAAATGCTTCACCAAAAAAAGGTTAGATAAAAAGTACAAAAATAAATATAATCTAGTATGGACTGTTTAAGATAATTGTCATATTTTGACAGATATGTTCTTTGATTGTTTCTTCACTTCCAACCTAGCTATAAATTTTTAGGTGAGTTTCCTTTCTTAAGTGTTTATGAGTGAGTCATGAGGATGAGTCCTTGGGGAGGATCATAATAGATGAGTATGTAACAATGAATCCTCTGGACTCCTTAACAACCTCTTGGACACATTCCTCATTCCATTTGAATATAAGGGATGAGTCCCATTGATCTATGTTGATTACAAGCTAAGTGTTATTTTAGTATAGAAGAATATATTTGCATCTTTATAGGGGTGAACCTTCACTATGGGTGAATCAAACCATGCCTTAGCACCTTATTGACTCATATGTCACCAAGTTGCTTAAGATGGATGGCTTTCATTGAGGAGGCAAATCATCCAAATCCTTGATGTATCTTTACAAATCCTTAGAATTTTTCTTGGCGATGTCCTTCATGGGTTATTTAGCCAGGTTGAGTCAAAGTTTTTTCCTGACGGGTACTCCAGAGAGAGGAAAAAACCATTCATACTTAAATCTTCATTCCTATGGTCCATTAGGTTTGGTTTCTTTTACTAGAAATAATTAAAAAATTGCAAAGCACTTGAGAAGATACATGCACAAGTTATAAAACTCATAATTAACTTTTCATTATGTACCCTATTTAAATAGATCATTTTTCATAATTATGCACCAAGAGGCTTGTTCTTCCTCTTTCACTGTGTCATACCTCAAGTTCTTGAACATGTTACTAAGATCAATAATAACTAAAATTTGAATATTATCTACTTGACTTTCATGTTATGGCTTGTCATATTTGAAATGAAAGGATATTATCATCAACAAGGAAAATCTTATAATAATTTCTCATCTTATTCATAAGATTCATTTTACACTAAGACTCAAAAGCAAGGGATGAAAGTTTAAATATGATATCCCAGGTGAAATCAATTCTATTTACTTTATCCGTTGTCACCATAATAATAAAAAATCTTCAATAGTTTTTATGCTTCATTTTTCATGTTTTATATGTGGGATTCAAAGAGAAATTTTACTTTTGATATGGTTCTTCTTATGGATACTATTTCTTTGGGCTCATTCATGTGTACTTTGTTAAGAGGTCATATATCCTTATGATCTTGAAGAAATAACTTTTTCCTTTCCCAAAAGGAGTTAAGCTTAAGTTGACATTTAAAATTTTATTTTGTTAAATTATCACTAATATATCACTATAAATTTTCATATTCAATAATTTTCCATCAAAGAGCGAATAGGAATGTGTTTCTAGTGATAAAAATACAATGGATTTATAGTAGTTCATAAATTATTGTAACAAATTTAGCAAGTGCTTTAACAGTTGTCGTATGTAAAAAAAAGTGTTGCGAAAGCCAAATTCATTAGTAGTCATTCAGTTATTTATAATTAATGTCATATCACATAATATATAGATTCTTATTAATATATCATTTTTATAGCTAACTGTTGTGAATCCATGCAACAACATCAAGCCTTTATCCCACTATGTGGGGTCGACTAATTGAATCCTTTTTCTCCGTTGTGTCCTATTAAAAGTCAAATTCTCATTTAAATATAATAAAGAAATATAATTTCTAATATTTTCTAACCAAGTCTTTTTAGGTCTGCCTATACCCTTCTTAACATAAGTCAAATCTAATACCTCTACTTTCGTAATATGGTCATCAAAAGGCTGTTGTTTTATTTTACCAAACCATATAAGGCGACTCTCTCTAATCTTATCTTCTACTGGAGTGTTGACCTCATTTTTGTATGAGGTCACTAGGGACCCACCCAGATTCTAGATCAATCCTGACCCTAAATTAATCTAATATCCAAATCAATTCAAACTCTAGGATCCTCCTAGAATCCCGACCTTAGGATATATTCTAGGCCTTCGGATCCTTCTAGGCCCCAGACCTTAGGATCTACTATAGACCCTAAGACTTTCCTAGATCTAAACCCTAAGATTTTCTTAGATTCCAAAGTCCTTCTAGATTTTAGATCTTAGAGTCTCTCTAGATTCTAGGACCAATCCAGATCCCAATTCAATTCAAGCCTCAATCAAAATTTAGACTTCAGTCCAGTTCATAATCCAAACTCCAACTCAAACCTTGATCTTGCCTTTGATCAAACTTCAACCCTATCCTGACATTTATAATCATCCAAATGATAATAAATGATTTGGATAATTCAAACTTTAGCAATCAAATCCAAAATCTAATTCAAACCCAAATTCTAAGCCCAAAGGCCCTGTCCTAAAGGCCCTTTTCAGGGATTTTCAAAACTCCAAATTGCTTGCAACCACTTCTAGTAAGTTTTAAATATCAAATCAAACCCTTTAAGTCCAAATTTAGGCTCTGGGTTAACCTAGTTGACCTAGTCAACCTAGGTTGACTCAAAATTCCCTTAAGGCTTTAATGAGTTATTTTAATCCATTCAACCCATTGAACCCATTTCAAACTTCAAAATAGCTCCAAAGCTTGGTTCAAATATTTTCTAATCATGGGCCAATCAAATCCAGTTAAAGTTGACCAAGTAAGCTTAGTGAACTTGGTCAAATCTTCCTATATCCACTCAAATTGAAATCCATCAGCCCTAAACTCTTTCCAACCTATCTAACCAGCTCTTAAACATTTCCATAAATCTACATCATCAATCTCATTGACTGGTTGACTGGTCAACCCAGTCAACAAAATCTCCAAAGAGTTTTAAATGAGTCGAATCACTCTTTAAACTTAATCTATCCCATTTAAACTCCCTCCAATCCATCACTTCAGCTCCCAAACCTCCCCCCATGCCACCTCAGCTGCCATGTGGCAGGGGAACCAGTCAACTTGTCAAACCAAGGCTTTGGAGGGATCAAAGTTGGTCAAATGACCTTCAAAGACTAATCCACTCCACTTCTAACCATTCCATTAGTCCTAATCAACTTCTGGAACGTTCTTAAGACAAATACAGGCCTTTGAATCATGATCAAATGGTTCAAATCATTCCATGCGTCCAAGTGGGGACCAAAACCCACTTTACACATGGCATGTCCTTCATGTCCTTGCATCCAGTTTTCCACTGCTCCAGGAGCATGTGGCAGCATCCTAGCATGCCCTCCAATCAATCATGGCCGTCCAAATCAGCTGGTATCATTTGAATAGGGTAAAACCCTAAAGAGAGCCGTAATTCAACAACCTAGCTCTCTCTCTCTCTCTCTCTCTCTCTCTCTCTCTCTCTCTCTCTCTCTCTATCCATGCTCTCCCAGACCTAGATTCCAGTCCTCCAGAGCTTTAAGCTTCTCCCATAGTCGTTCCCGACCAAAATTCGGCCGTCAAACCTCGCCGGCGAGTGTATTCCGGTGAACTTAAGCTCAAATCCATCTGAGGTCTATTCCAGACTATCCGTGGCTTGTTGGAGCTTGGATTCAAAAGGGAACTTAATCGTGGACAGTCTATTAGCTCAACCATCCATTAAAAGGTTCAATCCGTCTGAAAATCAAGGTGAAAATCGAAACCCTAGAGCTAGGTACACTAGTATAAATAGATTGTTACAAAGCTCATTTTAATCCAAATAAATCAATCCCCAAAATTTATGTTCACTTTCTTAATTTGTATTTAAAATTTCATCAAGTTTGATCGATCCGATCTCTCGAACGAGCCCCAGAATTTCTGTTCATTCAAGAAACTCAGGTTTAAAATTTTATTTAATTCAATCAAGCGTATTGAGAGAACGAGCCATTTTAGTTGATTAGGGTTCGGTTTATACATTTTTGTAACTGCGTAATATCGGGACCGTTGATTTTGCGATCAACGGTCACGATTTAGCCCTCCCGCGGTCCGTCTAAACCGCGCAGCGCCTCCAGCCATTCAGGTCTCCGTCCGGCGACATCACAGCCGTTCAATCTAAACAGCGGAGGATCGAACGGTTGCTGGGCGATGCTGACTCATTTAAGTGGAAAGCGCGTGGGCCCGCCGCCGGATCAATCATTGCCTATGATTGG
>NW_021318826.1:178166-181545 GCF_001605985.2 Dendrobium catenatum | reverse complement strand
ATCAAGATTCCCCAAAAATTTCTATTCAATCATTCAACCTATGCTTAAAATCCCAAGGGATCTCTCAAATACTTAAGGATTTAAATATATGTATAGTTTTAAAGTAGATTTTAAAACATATAAATATATAAATACATATATATGTAAATATATATTTTAAAATAAAATAATTGAAAATATTATTAAATGACATTTTGAGGGGTTGAGAGACCCACTGAAACTTCAAAGTCATTTCAGTAAAATTTTAAAGGATTGAGAGTCCCACCTATTTTCCAAAGTTATTTGAAAATAATTTTTTTTAATTTTTAAAATATTTAATATAATATTTAATTAAATAATAATTAAATATTAAATACAATCAAATAATTGAGTTTAATGGAAATAAATTGAGTTTTAAATTTTGAAAAAAAAAGTTTTAAATTAAAATTCTTAATATTCTGAAAATTTTGATATATATTTTATATTTTTATCATTTATAATGAATTTATTTTGAATTTTTGAAGTTTAAGATATTCAAGGCATTTAAATTAATTTAAGATTGATTAATAATTAGAATATTTTTTTAAATCAAGTTAAATAAAATGTTAAATATCTTCTGAAATTTTAAAGCATATTTTAGAATACAAATTTGAATTTTCTAGAATATTTTAATGAGCTAATATTTAATTATTAATTTAGAATAGGAAATATTTAATAATTAAATAACTTAAAATATATGGAATATTTTAAATTAAATTTAATTTTAAATAAAAGGTTTTGGTTTTATGAGAATTTGAATATCTTAAATTTAATTTTTGGAAATATAAATAATTTTTAATCATTTTTTTTAAAGTTTTCTGTTATCTGAAATTAATTAAAAACAAAATTTTTTAACTTAATATTAACTCTGGCCGGCGGCGGGACACGTGGAGGCTCGTGGTCCGTCCGATCAAGCATGTGGCGTCTGGGTTGCCACGCGGCGTCATCCCGTCGACTGGGTCGAAACCACGGCGGCGGCATTTAATCCCAATGATTGAGAAAACGCGTGGGTCCCACGCGTTTTCACTAATCCACGTCGGCTCGGCACAGTGACTGTCCGATCGAGCGCATCTCGATATGAACGGGGGAGATCACGCCGGACATAACTCTTGTGCACGGCTCGGTTCTGCGGGTTGATCTGAACCGTCAGTCAAGGGATTAACGGCTCAGATGCTATACTACAAATTCCTGCAGCGGAGACCGTCTGATCACCCGCCGTCTCAAGCGAACGGCTCCGATCGAGCCGCGCGGTGAACACGCCGTGTGATCAGATCTGAGGCATGAATCAACCGCGAAATGGCGCGATCTGTGCCGTTAATCAAAATAATCAACGGCTCAGATCGAGCCTAGTTCAGGCTTAGTAAACCGAGCCCTACGAACGCTATTTTTTGACTCGTTCTCATCAATTCGATACATTTAAATCGTTTGAAATTTATAAACCCTAGATTCCTTAGATGAAGCAGAAATTAAATGGGGATTTCAATTTTACAAAGCATGGTACGTGGGAAACAAAATCTATTTAGCCTAAGTGTCCTAAGCTGGTTTAGAGTTTCCCTTGATTTATGGCGACTTTTGACCCGTTTTTAATGGATGGTTGAGCTTGTAGATTATCCAAGTGAAGATTCCCGTTGAATCCAAGCTCCGACACGCCCACGGAATCGACCAGAACAAGCCTTTGGATGGATTGGATGTGAGCTCGCCGGAGGATCGACGAGGAGACTTTGGTAAGCCAGAGTTTCAGTGGGAAATGGGAGCGAACTCAAGAGAACTCAAAAAGATTGAGAGTTTCGGTCTGGAGGAGCCTTGGATGGTGAGAGAGTGCTTAGGGTTGCAATGAGGCTCTCTAGGACGTTTTACCCCTATTCACGCTCTCCAGGTTGAATCAATGGCTAGGATTAATGCTGACCTCCAGATGCTGCCATGTGTCGCTGGGAGTTGGTGGGAGCAGAAGCCGGACGGATCAAGACATCCTACATGGAAAAGGCCTTTTTGTCCTTTAATTTGGACACATGGAGTAACGTGGGGCCTTTGGATTTAAATTTAACGGCAAGATTAGTCCTTAGGAACTTCTAGACTTAACTATCTGCTGGATTTGAGTTGGATTAAGCTCAAAGATTTAATTTAATCAAGTTTGACCATCAAATTTGCTTGGTTGCACTTTGCCAGCCCAAAAGACACTTGGAATTGCTTGATGTGGCAATGAAGAGGCCGGAAGCTGGTTTAGGTAGTTGGAAGGGGTTCAAATATTCTGAGGATCAAAAAAAAATTGATGAAAATGGAGGGATTTTGAAAGGGTTTGACCATGTGTTTGACTGGTCAAATGAATGTTGACTGCTGAGGTGGCAGCCAAGTGGTCCATTCCAGAACTGTTTGGGAGTTGTCTTTGGGAAATACAAAGCCATGGGTTGAGGCTTAGATGGATATGAAGAGTTTTCTATAGGCTTGATCAAGCCAAATGGGTTTGACTTGGTCATTGACCATGGTTAGACTCCAAAACAAATTCGATTGAGCTTGACATGAATTAAAGTGGGTTTGAAAAGCTTAAATGATTTAAAATCAGTCAAATGGGTTGGAAATGACCCATTTAACTCTTAAGGGCCCCTAGGTCAACTACGTTGACTGGGTCAACTAGGTCGACCCAAGGGGTGGGCCCCCAAGCTCAAAAGTTTTGTTTTGATATTGAAAGTTGTTTTTTGAAAAAGTGGGTTCCAAACATTCGGAGTTCAATTTGGGGTTTGAGATCCTGTTTGAAGCGCATAGGGGTAATTTGGTCATTTTGACCCTGGTCACCTGGGGGTCAAAATGGGTCCAAAAAAATGCAGTTTACTTTTGTTCAATATGTCATAATCCAAGGGTTTAGAATAGTGATTGATGCTTTTTAGAAAGCTCCAAGGTCATAAAATCCACTAAGATGGTAAGTCCAGTGGCAAGGCTGTAAATATCTGAGGGTTTTACAACCTATGATTTCAATTCAATTTCTGGGGTAGAGATCTTCAATAAAGGCTCAAATTTTGGAGGGATGCCTCCCAGAAGACATGTCCCCATCAGTATCAACTGACAAACTCTGAATGGATGTCATTAGGCTGGGTTTTTCAAATTGTTTTGAAATCCAGAAGAAAAGGCTTTTTGAAGCTTGGTCTTTGGCTTAGGATGTTGAATGTTGAATTTTGGATTTGATCTGGATTTTGAGTTTGATTTTTTGATTGGACTTAGGTGCCTAAATCATTTATGAGTATTTGAGAGACATCATAAGTTTGATTAGACAAATTAAGGTTGATAGAAGAATGGTTCAAAGTCTAGATCAGGGATTGAGTTGCCCTAGGAGTCTAGACATGATTGACTAGGTTTGAAATCTAGGTTG
>NW_021318826.1:174946-178066 GCF_001605985.2 Dendrobium catenatum | reverse complement strand
ATGTGCAGGATTGATTGTCCGGGAGAGGGTGATGCCAAACTCTTTGTAGCGACGGTAGGCAGCCTGATCCTCTGGCTCCCTGAATCGAGGGTCCAGAGTCGCCCTCGAGGAACTCCCAAAAGACTGTCGAACACGCTTCCCACCAGCCATAGAAGGGAGTTAGCAAGAAAACACAAAAGAAAGAAAGGTGGAGAGTGAGGAATCATGGCTGGAACGGCCAGAATTTAAAGAAACGGCCATATCATCCTGGACGATCGCAGAATCGTCAAGGCCAATATGGCTCAATAATTGCGTGCAGGCCGATTGGTCAAAAAGGCGGTCCGATCATCTAGGTCTCTCAGATATCGGCCAGGCTGATTGGACACAGGCGATCGGTTTGAGGAGTCAATCCGGATGACCGTTGAAAAAGCAGATCGTCCGGGTCGATTAGGTGTATCGTCCAGGACGATGCATAATAATTGATCGTACTGATCGAAGTTAAAACGTTTAAAATTCTTGCCACGTGTATCATCCAGGACGAACAGTGGATCGGCCAGGACGATTATCCAATAATGGATCGTCCGGGGCCAAATTTAAAGATCAAAATGTGCTGACACGTGGATCGTCCAAGACGATCCAGTGTATCGGCCAGGACGATGCTCATAAAATGCATCGGCCAAACAAAATATTCTATCGGCCAGGACTATCATCATGATTGACACAGAGTTTGATCAAATCGTCCAGGACGATATAAGATCATCCAGGACGATGAGTTACAACAAGCATAGAAAAATGTCAGCAGATGGATTTTGAAGATGTATTGTCCTATCGTCCAGGATGATAAAAATATCATCCAGGATGATAAAAATATCATCCAGGACGATAAAAATATCATCCAGGATGATGTGACTAGAAATTGAAATCAAAGAAAACATGGTGATGATCAAGGACCTCAAAAAATAAAATAAAAGAAAAACAATCAGAAAACACAGTAAAAGAAAAACAAAAACACAAGGAAAATCAAAAACAAATATTTTTGGATTTTAATTTTTCTATTTTTTTTATGGAGGCACATATGAGAATTTTTTTCAAAAAGTTAAACTTTTAAAGTTCCAAGAGATTAAGGAGTTTAACAAATCTCAATCAGAAGAAGGTAGAACATCTGATTCTGTTAACCCTAGATCGAACATCCTTCAGGGTACAAAATTCTTTTGGAAAACAGAGATCTAACGTAGAATAACTAAATAGGATAAAAAGATTCATTCAAGGCTTATTTACAAAGAAAATATCTTATAATTAATAAACCAAAGTAATTTTTCTCAATCACAAAAATTGAAATCAAGTCTTTGAAAGAATCACATAATCAATGAGTTCTCTAAGTTTTAAGAGTTTTAGCAAAGAGAGGATAGCTTGCATTTAGTGGGCTCATTTTATGCCTCTTGTCACTTCGATTGGCTCTTTTTAGCATCTTTTAATTCTTTGGTACACTTTTGTGTATATAGCTTTCTTTTCAATTTGGCTTCATTGGCCTCTTTCCTTTTTAACTCTTTGCAAGCTAGAAACTCTTTAATATACCCTTAAAAAAAACATACTTGTGAGTATATCCTCCAAATATTAGAGAATAGGAGCTCTCTCTCTAACATAGGGAAGAACAATCCACAACACAAAATCAAAATCTTGTGATGAACGCAATGGCAAGATTTCAAAAAACTTGGAAGATATTTAAGAACTTTGGCTATTATGTATAAGATACATTAATGTAGCAAGATAAGAAATGGATCTTAGTTAAAAAACCATTGGTTAAGCTGAGATTAGACTTTTGTTTAGAGAAGAAAATCATACCACTAAACAAAGTCAGAAGGAGGGAAAACATTAACAGTATTTCTCCCTTTAACCAATTTAGAAAAGCTAAACATTTTCTCCAAAACTCCAAAATCTATAAGCTTGAAAAGATTCACCATATGTGACACCAAACAAAAAGGAACAAAAACAAAACAATAAAAAACAAAGCAAACTAGAACAACGCAAAGCAAGCACCAAACTAGCACAAAGACAGAAAAATAACACAAAAACTAAAAAATTTCAAGCAAGTGATAAAACAACGAGTTTAAGTAGTTTTGAGCTGCCAGCCTCCTTATGTCCAGTTATCCTATGCTCCCACGAAGTCTTTGGTGAGAGCAGTCCTGCAAAACTCAACAACAGTCAGATTTAGGAACCCAAACAGGTTTGGGATCCTTCTTAGGAAAAGTAGAATACAATACAGGTACGGTGTGTTGTAAATCATGCATCTTAGGTCTCCAAACCCAATGTGTACTATGGTGAATGGTGCAAGTGTGTGAGATGTGTCCTAGCATGCCACAAGAAAAACATTTAACTCCAGGAAAAGGGTTTCTTAATTGGTTTGAATTATAATGCCTCTTCCTAGGTTCTGACTTAATATCAAAAGTGGAAGTCATCCAATTTTTCTTACATTGTTCTAAATCATTTTGAATCCTCAAGTTAGTTTTCTTTAATGCATCATTCTCAAACCTCAAATTTTTTTCAATCTCTTTAGATTTCTTAAGATCAAAATTAAGTGAGGTGTGTGAAACTTTTAATGCCTTATGTTCATCAAATAATTCTGAATGCTTTTTGTTCAACTCATCAAATTCATCAAGAAGAGTCATGTGATTTGAATCAATCGTTGCATGATCTTTGAGAAAAACTTCATGCTCTTTTTGTAGATTCGAATGTTCTAATTTTAGGCTTGCATGAGTTTTCTTGAGTTTTTTGTATGATGTATGTATTTTTTCATAAATTTCAAACAATTCATCATAGGTTGGTTTACATACCTCTTCCTCATCACTTTGATCTTCTCCCATGAAACACAAGTTTGTAGTTTCTTCCTCTGGTTTAGTCTCAGAGAAGTCAGTACCAGATTCTTCCCAGAAACCCCTTTGGATTTTCTCCTAGAAACCCCTTTGGATTTTCTCCTTGTCCTTCCTAAACTTAGCTTTCTCCTCACCTTTTTCCTTTTCTTTGCTTGAGTGTTCTTGAAGTGTAGGACAATCGGCTCTCACATGTCCAGGCTTTCTGCATTCAAAACAAACAACATCAGAAGATCTTTTAACATATTTTTGATCCTTACCTTTCCTCCAATTT
>NW_021318826.1:155833-174846 GCF_001605985.2 Dendrobium catenatum | reverse complement strand
TCCAAAAGCAGAAACCCTAATTAGGGCATCCTCATTACGGAAGCCGTCATAAGCTAATCGGCCTAGATGATACTTGTATCAGCCAGGATGATAATCTCAATTCAAAAATAATCATCCGCCATGATCAGATTACGTATTCATTATTTTAGGAAATCGGCCAAGACGATATACACATTGTCCTGGACGATCTAACTCAATTATGCCAAAATTGATCTGGTATCTTTGGAAAGCATTAATGGTTGATTGATACGATCACATCGTCCGGGACGATTGTAGGATCGGCCAGGATGATTTCCTGGATGATTTACAACGGCCAGAATTTATTCCGGGCGATAATCAGGATGATTGAAATTGATTTTAAACTAATCGTCCAGGACGATCGTGAGATCGGCCAGGATGATGTACCTATTTTTCTTCTGATAATCCCAAATCATCCCGGGCTGATGAGCTTAATTTTTACTAATCATATAATATTATATTTATATCATTTTGGACGATAATGTCAACAACTTACATTAATGAGCTCATTTTGAGATCTTCTATTTAAGCTATGACATGACACTTGGTAAGTGTCTTTCGCAGCTATTGTAGCTTCGTTCTTCTGGGGGAAACTTGAAGAGAGAGCTTGAAAGGGAGTGAGGAAAGGGTGGAGTTTGAGAGAGAGAGAAGATCCTGTGAGTGGGGACTCAAGGGAGCGTGGAAGGGGTTCCACATGGTTGCTCCGGCAAGCTCGCACCTGAATACCGTCGGATTCAAGGCTTGTCTCGAGGGAAGTTCACCAAAGAAGAAGATCTCTTTGGTGTCAAAGGACTTGGTGACTCCGCCGCACCGGGGAAGGTGGAAGTGTTTTTGTAAGGGCTTCTCCGTCTAGCTGTGGTGGCTAAACGAGAGACACTTGTTTTAGTGCAATACTTGGAGGGTGCCTACAAGGAGTGAACGTAGGTCAAGGTTTGACCGAACCACTATAAATATCGATGTGTTCTTTCTTATTATTGCTTATGCATTATTTTCTTTCGCACTTGATTTCTGTGGTTATTTTGGTTTGAGTTTTATCTTTGGTTTTAAAGTTATCCGATTTACCTCTCTCTTTGTTTACCTTGGGCCACTTCATAAATGCTTAACATCCCTAACAAACTTTCACATTTGACCAATGACAGAGGGGCCGTCATTTTTCGGTTACTTCCAAACCACAGAAATGAATTCGCAGTTCCTCTTTCAGTTCATCGCGATCAAGACCGACAGTTCGAACCACGGATGGATCGACGATTCTGATCCATAGCCTACGTGACACCACATTTCACTTGCTGATTGCACTGTTGCAATCATTTCCTAGGACCACGGAGCCAGTCCCCAATCGCCACATGTCCCACCATCGCCGCCACTTTTTATTAATTATTATCAATTTTAAACCTTATTTTCTTCAAATAATCAAAAGAAATTCATTTTTAAGCTCAAAAATACATATAATATTTCAAATTATTCGTAATTTAATTCTCTTTATTTTAAAATTAGTTTCAACTAAGATTGTTAAGTATATTTTAAAATATAATTAAAACAAGAATTTTTGAATTATTTTAGTATTATTATTATTGTTATTTTAATTAAAATTATTTCAATTATTATTTTATTAATCATAATTAGTTTAATAATTATTGTTTTAACTATTTTGTCATTGTTTTATTATTATTATTATTTTTTTGATTACTATTATTATTATTATTATTATTTCATTATTATTAATATTAGTTTTAGACTATTATTATTATTATTATTATTATTATTATTATTATTATTATTGTTATTATTATTATTATTACTATCTTATCTCTATTTCATTGCTTGTTATCATTATTTTATTATTATTATGATTATGTTTTATTTACTATTATTAATATAGTATATTTTATCAGAATATTATTTATTATTATTATTATATTAATCTATTAATATCATTTTAAAATCATTATTAATTTATTTTTTCTTTGTTATTACTTATTATTATCATTATTATTATTGAGTTATTATTATTATTATTGATTATTATTACTTCATTTGTTAATTAGCATTAATAGTATTTTTATTAGTATTTGTCATGATTATTATTATTTGATTATTTTATTATTACATTTATAACTATTATTTTTGTTACCTATTAAAATTATTTTAATCAATTAAATTACTTTAAAATAATCTGAATTAAATAAGTAATATATAAAATTAACTTTTTAAATAAACAATAATATAATAATAAAAATAAGTAATATATTATTATTATTTATTTCTATTTATAATAAAAACCAACTAAATTTAAGAAACTTTATTATTTTAAACTTTTATTCATTCACTAGTTATTTAAATATTAATTATTTTTTAAAATTCATTAACTAAAAATACCCTTTTATTACTTTAAATTTCAAAAATTCATAACTTTTCTATTTTAAATCGAATTTTATTGTATAATACCTTAATGTTTTTTATAAAAAAAGTTTAATTTTAATTTAAAATTATTTTTTAAAGCTAATTTTCACTGTTGTGGCCAATTTCAAATTTGTTTAATTATTTGAGTATATTTTATATTATTTAAATAATTAATAAAATAATTATTTTGAAACTATAAATTATTTGTAAACCGTTTTTAAACCTCGTTAGAGTGACCAGTGGAGCTCCCATATATTTATTTACTACAAATTAATTTATTTTTAATTACATTATTTTCTAAAGTTTATATATATTTATAAGTACTTTAAATTACTTATATTTTAATTCTTTAACTTTTGGAGTTCCACATTAATAAAATTTTAAACTTAGGCTATGCATGTGAATAGCAATCATGGGGGAGGTGGATTAGTGGGTGATTGAGTCCCAATCATTCACTAATCTCACTGATAGGTGCACTTACTTTTTTTTATCATCTCTTACAAGTGTAGGATGCATTAGCACCTAATTTAGGCTCTCCTAGATCTAATGACATTATGTGTTTATTTTTTTTTGTCTACTCCCTGCATAGTGAACCCAAGGGTTAGTTCAAAATTCAATTTAAACCTACTCAACGTAGTGACATCCTAAGGACAATAATTAAGGACCGTCTAGGAAAATTAGAAAATATCTAGGACCTAGGATAGATCCCTGATTGATATGAAAACTTCAACATTCAAACTTAGTGACATCTTGAAAATCCAAGAATTTTCTAGGATTTTTTAGGGCTCTTTAGACCCCTAAATTAACCAACACTAATTTACCCAATAATTAGGGTCGGATACCTTTTAACAACTCTAATAAATCTATTTCAACTTATAAAATTATCCATATTACCTCAAATTATTCAAAATGTATCCCTTAACCTTAGATAAATAGGCACCTTAGTTTTACCACAACCTGACCCTTAATTCAACCTTAATTGGAAATTACCATTTTGCCCCTATTAGATAATTAAAAATTACTAAAAATTTTAAATTTTCCACGAACACTTAGGAACACTTTCTTATGTCATTACTGACCTTTGGGAGTGATTCTAATTAGTTTGAAACTTATTTGGATCAAAACCCTAAAATCACCCCTAATTAGGCACTTTCAATAATTCCTTAAATGCCCAAAACTTTTAAAATTTATAACTTTGTATAGAAAAATCCAAATCCAACACTTTAAGCCTAATTACTCATCTTAAAGTCTAGTATTTACCTAAAATGTTAAGAACCCAAAACCTAGCCTATTTTCCATAGTTACCTTTTGGACCCCATAAACCTAGCACCAAGGAGAACCGAGGACTTTTCGAAATAAGATAATACAATTTGAACTTCAAATATCAGTACTCTAAGCCAAAAAAAAAAAATAAATAAACAAAATTAACTAAAATGGACCCTAATTCATTAATATTTAAGCTTTAATTAAAATTTCATTTTTTTGCCTTCATCAAACTCTAATGTTAGGCAACTTGAACTAACTACATAGCTTAGGATCTATCCTAGCCACACAAGCCTTACACATGAAAGCTTATTAGGGATGTTAAGACATTTAAGAACTAGCCCGAGGCTAATCAAGAGGGGGGGGGGTGAATTGGTATTTTAAAAATTATTTTAAATTAAAACACAATCAATTCCCAAACTAGGATTCATCACAAGAAAACACAATGCTGAAATTAAATATGAAAATAATAAAGGAAAGAATACACCAGATTTATAGTGGTTTGGTCAAACCTTGACCTACGTCCACTCCCAAGAGGTACCCTCTAGGTATTGCACTAAACTAAGTTTCTCTCCTTTAGCCCCCACAGCTAGGTAGAGAAGCTCTTACAAAATCACTTCCACCTTCTCCGTTGCGGCGGAGTAGCCGGGTCCTTTGACACCAAAGAGATCTTCTTCTTCTCATAACTTCTCTTAAGATAAGCTTTGAATCTGATGGTACTAAGGTGCAAGCTTGTCAGAGCAATCATGCAGAATCCCCCTCCACACTCCCTTGAAACCCCCTCCAAGGATCTTCTCCCTCTCTCAATCTCCACCTTTTCCTTTCTCCCTTTCACGCTCTCTCTTCAAGTTCCCTCCAAAAGAACAAAGTCTTAATGGATTCCAAAGACACTTACAAAGTGCCTTGATAAAGCATATATAGAAGAGCTTAAAATGAGCTCATTAATTACAACTTGCTGACTTTATCATCCAGGATGATATAAATATCATCTTGTACGATTAATATAATTTAAGCCTAATTAGCCAGGACGATTTGAGACGATCAGAAGAAATTTTTTTATATCATCCAGGATGATAATATATCATCTTGGCCGATCAGTACAAATATTGGAATATTGTCCTGAACATCGCCCTAAAAAAGAGTTATCCGATGTCCAATCATCCAGCGTATCGTCCTGGACGATCCTATAATCGTCCAGGATGATTTGATCATACAATCAAGTCTTAATTACTTTCCTTAAGTACCATATTAGTTTAGGCAAAAATGTGTTGGATCATCCTAGATAGTGTCCTAGACGATACCCTGGATGATGTCCAAAAATAACTTATCCATAAATAGATCTGGTGGCTAATTCTATCTATTTTGAGTTTATCATCCCGGCCATTAAATAATTATACAGGATGATGTGATTTGAAAGCTACCTTAACTTGGGATGCCCTAATTAGGTTTTCTATTTTTGAATCAATCGTTTAGGATGATTTATGGATTGTCCCGGATGATGTTACCAAAAATACTAAACTCTAAGAAATAGTTAGAAAATCTCCTAAGGTGTGTGTGTGCAAGGTTACTTGGTATCAGGAACCACATTGATTATAAAGGACTCAAGAAAGGAAAAAATACATATTGAATCAGACTTATACTATCCAAACTTGAGCTGGCTTAAGTTGCACTCGATCTTATGGACCTGAAAACTTAGTAGGCAAAGAGGTCGTAGAGAATCATGAGTGTTTGCTATCATCAAAATCTAATCCATAAAATTAGATCCGCAATAATCTCCCATTTTTTATGATAACAAATATTACAGGTTGAATTTAAAAAACTGAAAACTTTTTCTCCTAATATCCCCCATACTAATATAAAACTTAAAAAAAAGGGGAAATCAAATATTTTTATGTTTTTAATTTTTTTTAAAGATAAAAATACAACAATACACAATACAAAAAATTAAATAAATATAATAATACACAATATGTTTCTCCCCCTTTGACATTATCAAAAAGAGAAGGGGCACGAAAGAAAATCTTTTAAAAAAAGAGAAAGTTACCTCTTAATTTTAATCAAAAACTTTGTAAGGAATGGATTCACAATGTATAATTTAGTAAATATAAAAAATTCAAAAATTCTTAATCCAAACTTAAGTTCTTTTAAGGGCTCAAAAAAATTTTAATCCAATATCTAAATCAAGGAATAAATTAGAAAAAAAAACATTAATTTTTCAAAACTCCTTTGTTAAATATATTTAATAGATGATTAATGCAAAAATTAGTGAATAAAAAAAATTAATTTTTAAGATCAAGTACCAAAAATATCAAGGGTTTCCTTAAGCTTTAAGTAAACACGGAAAAAGTAAGCATACTTTTGGTGTGCTTATTTTATGTCTCTTGTCAATTTTTTGGCGCACTTTGCGCATCTTTTACGTTTTGATACACTTTGTGTATCTTTCATAATTTGGCGTCATTGGCCAAATTTTTTTAATATATTTTAAAATATGCTACCTTTCTGAAATTTTAAAAGCAAAAGTAAACCCATTATATTGATAAAATGCACTACTTGATTAAGAAAATTATAAGATAGATTTAACAACTTGCAAAAGATTCCTATGAGATAGATAAAATGTAGGGAGATGAAAAAGTTCAGTTTCAAAAATCCAATTGAAAATATGATGAAGATTTTAAAACAAAAGTAGAATAGCCTCTTTTAGGAAACTGAGATTGAGAGTCAAAATTATGAGTTTCCTTTCTTTGACTATTTTTAGAGAAGTCAACCACAACTTACCTAAGAATTAAAAAAAATAAGATATATATTTTTCATTTTGAAAAAGAATCTTCAAAAAAGTGATGTGTGCGTGTTGATTAGTGTAAACTTCACAAAAAGAAAAAATAATACAACACTCAAGATGGAGAAAAAAAGAAAAAAAAAAGAAAACAATAAAAATAAATAAAGCTAAAACGCAACAAAAAAAAAACAAATAAGTAAGGCTTTTAAATACCATCCTGCTCCTGGTCCGATGCTTCAGAAACCAGGTCTGCCCAGGAGATTTTTTGCATTTCATTATTTGTCATTTCTACAAGTTTCTTAGCTTTACCTTTTTCTTTTGCAGGAAGAGTTCTTAAATTAGGGCATTGATTTTTTATATGTCCAGGTTTTCTACAACCAAAGAAAACAACATCAGAAGAAATTTTGACATTCTTATCATTTTTACTTTTATTCCACTTTTATTGATGCTTATGCTTATGATTTAGTGGGCTTTCTAACTCATCACTTTCGTCATCTATTAAGCCACTTTTCTCCATGTCTTTAGCTTTTAACACCATCATTTTACCTGCATCCAAAAGTCTTTGACCCAATCTTTGCTAGTAGGCAATGAGTGAGCCAATCAGATTATCAATACAATATTACTTGAAATTTTTTTATCCACAAATAGCAACAACTTTGGCTTCAAATGTATCAAATAGACAATGAATAATTTTATTAACTTTTTCAATATTTGAATATTCTTCACCTAAAACATGCAATGATATGACAGTTTGAATAAATCTAGTATACATGTCTAAGATCATCTCATAAGATTTCATGCAAAAAAGTTCATAATCATGCATTAAAATATTCAACTTGAATTTCTTGATTTCATTAGTGCCTTCATATATGGTGTGTAATTTATTCCAAATTTTCTTACCAGTAGTGCAAGTGGAAACCAACATAAAATCATCAGAATTTAAAGAAAAAAAAAGTTTAATGATTTTGCATTCAATTGAACATTGATTCATTCATCCTTATTCCATTAATTAAAAAGAATATTAGTTTTAATTCCATCTAAAATACATGACGGTACAGAATAACCAGTTAAAATAAATTGCCACATTTGGAAATCAATTGATTGTGAGAATGTAGACATGTAAATTTTCTAAAAATCAAATATAATATTTTTAAACATAGGTGGTCTTGTGGTTAAATAACCTTCCGTAATATTACGATTACCAAAATTAGCCGGGGATAAAAATTTAAAAATTTTTCAAACTTTGTTTTCATGAATCCCGCTCTGATACCACTTGAAAGTTCATTAGGGATGTTAAGCCCTTATGAACTATCCAAATGCTAACCAAGAGAGAGGTGAATTGGTATTTTAAGAATCTCTTTCAATCTAAACACAATCAAAGCCAAAACCAAGATTCACCACAAATAAAACACAATGCAGAAATTAAATGCTAAAATAATAAAGTAATGAACACAGCAGATTTATAGTGGTTCGGTCAAACCTTGACCTACATCCACTCCCAAGAGGCACTCTCTGAGTATTGTACTAAAATCAGTGTCTCTCCATTAGCCCCCACAGCTAGGGGGAGAAGCCCTTACAAAATCACTTTCACCTTCCCCGATACGGCGGAGTAGCCGGGCCCATTGACACCAAGGAGAACTTCTTCTTCCCAGAACTTCCCTCAAGACTAGCCTTGAATCCGATGGTATTAAGGTGCAAACTTGCTGGAGCAACCGTGTGGAATCTCCCTCCACACTCTCTTGAGACCCCCTCCAATGATCTTCTCCCTCTCTCACACTCCACTCTTTCCTCTCTCCCTTTCAAACTCTCTCTTGAAGTTCCCTCCAAAAGAATGAAGCCTCAGTGGCTGCCAAAGAAACTTACAAAGTGCCTTGACAAAGCTTAAATAGAATAGCTCAAAATGAGCTCATTAATTGCAACTTGCTGACTTTATCATCCATGACGATATAAATATCGTTATGTATGATCAATGTAATTTAAGCCTAATCAGTCAGGACGATTTAAGTTGATCAGAAGAAATTTGTTCATATCATCCAGGATGATAATATATCATCCTCGCTGATCAATACAAATTGTGGAATAATGTCCTGAACATCGCCCTGAAAAAGAGCTGTCCGATGTCAAATTGTCCAACGTATTGTC
This sequence comes from Dendrobium catenatum, assembly GCF_001605985.2. NCBI lineage: Eukaryota > Viridiplantae > Streptophyta > Magnoliopsida > Asparagales > Orchidaceae > Dendrobium > Dendrobium catenatum. Next base: position 166,247 of record NW_021318826.1, on the reverse strand, counting down.
CCGGACGATCCTGCGATCATCTAGGACAATTTAATCGTGCAATCAAGTCTTAATTTATTTCCTTAAATACCAGATTATTTTAGGCCAAAATGTACTGGATCATCCTAGATGATGTCCTTGATGATACCCTAGACGATGTCCAAAAATAACTAATCCATAAATAAATCTGGAGACTAATTCTTTCTATTTTGAGCCTATCATCCTGGCCGATAAAAAATCATCCAGGACGATGTGATATGATGGCTGCCTTAACTTGGGATGCCCTAATTAGGGTTTTTTTTTAACTGATCGTCCAGGATAATTTATGGATTATCCCGAATGATGTTACCAAAAATAGTAAACTCTAAGAAACAGTCAGAAAATCTCCCAAGGTGTGTGTGTGTTGAAAGTTCTCTTATGGCACTAGAAAGTGCTCTGATACCACTTTAAAGTTTGTTAGGGATGTTAGGCCCTATGAACTGGCCCAAAGCTAACAATGAGATAGAGGTGAATTGGTAAAGAAGAATCTTTAAATCAAAACACAAATCAAAACTAATATCACCACGATAAAAACCAAAGTGCTGAAATTAAATACGGAAGTAATAAAGAAAGAACACACCGGATTCATAGTGCTTCGGTCAAACCTTGACCTACATCCACTCCTTAGAGGCACCCTCCAAGTATTGCACTAAACTAAGTGTCTCTCCTTTAGCCCCCACAGCTAGGTGGAGAAGCCCTTATAAAATCACTTCCACCTTCCCCGGTGCGGCAGAGTCGTAGGGTCGTTTGACGCTAAAGAGATCTTCTTCTTTGGTGAACTTCCCTCAAGACAAGCCTTGAATCCGATGGTATTAAGGTGCAAGCCTGCCATTGCAACCATGTGGAATCCCCCACCACATTCCCTTGAGTCCCCCCTCACAGGATCTTCTCCCTCTCTCAGACTTCACCCGTTCCTCACTCCTTTTCAAGCTTTCTCTTCAAGTTTCCTCCACAAGAATGAAGCTTCAATGGCTGCCAAAGACACTTACAAAGTGCCTTGTCAAATCTTAAATAGAAGGGCTAAAAATGAGCTCATTAGTGCAAGTTACCGACATTATCCTCCAGGACGATAGGCCTATCATCCTGTATGATCAGTACAATTTAAGCCCAATCAGCCTAAGATAATTTGGGACGATCAGATGAAAATTGGTTACATCATCCTGGCTGATCTCACGATCATCCTACCCGATTAGTTTAAAACCGATTTCAATCATCCTGATCATTGCCTAGAATTAATGCTGGCTGATGTAAATCATCTAGGACATCATCCCGGCCGATCCTACGATCATCCTGGAGGATATGATCGTATCAATCAGCCATTAATGCTTTTCGAAGATACCATATTAAATTAGGTATAATTGAGTTAGATCGTCATGGACGATGTGTATATGGTTCTGGCCGATATCTTAAAATAAAGAATACCTAATCTGATTATGGCGGTTGATTGTTTTTGAATTGAGTCTATCATCCTGGCTGATATAAGTATCGTCCAGGTCAATCAACATATGAAAATTTCCTTAATGAGGATGCCCTAATTAGGATTTCTATTTTTGAACAGATCATCCAGGACGATATAAATATCATCCAAGATGATGTTACCAAAAATAGTAAACTCTAGAGAACAATCAGAAATCTTCCAAGTTACAAAGCATTAGGAGCCACACCAAATACAAAAGACTCAAGAAAGGAAAAAAGGTACAAATTGACTCAGACCTATTCTACCCAATTTTGAGCTGATTCCAAATTACAGTCCGATCGTATGAACCTGAAATGTTAGTAGATAAGGCAGTTGTAGAGAAAAAGAATGTTTACTATCATCAAAATCATAAGCCATAGATCCACAACAATCTCCCCCTTTTTTATGTTGGAAAATATTTCAATTTGAATTTACAAAAAGGAACATTTTCCCTTAATCCCCCCTCACTAGAATAACTCTTTAAAAAATAGGGGAGATAAAAATATTTTTGTTGTTTTAAAATTTTTGAAAAGAGAAAAAAAGATATAAATTCAATAGTACGTTCTCCCCCTTTGACATTTTCAAAAAAAGAGAAGGCACAAACAAAAAACAAAATGAACAACAGATAAAAATGTTCGCTGATCTAGTGAAAAAATAAAATATTCTTAAAATGAGAAAGTTACCTCCTGGTTTTAATCAAAAACTTAGTAGAATTGGATTAACAATGCATAGCCCAGAAAAAGGTTAGAAATTCAGAATTTGATAATCCAAACTCAAGTTCTTTTAAAAAGGCTCAAAAACTTTTTAATTAAATATCTAAATCAAGGAATAAATTAGAAAAAGAAATACTAATTTTTCAAAACTCCTTTAATAAAATATATCTAATAGAAGATTAATGCATGAATTGTTGAATCAGGAATCATGTTTTTCAAAATCGAGTATTGAAAGTATCAAGGGTTTTCTTAAGCTTTTAAGAAGTACAAGAATGATAAGCATTAAATTTTATGGGCTCATTTTATGCCTCTTGTCAATTTGAATGGCGCTTTTAGCACATCTTTTGATTTTTTATACACTTTGTGTATTTTTTTCAATTTGTCGTCTTTGCGCATCTTTTATTTTTGGCATCATTGGCCAATTTTTTTTTTTAATATGCTACCTTTCTGAAATTGTAAAAACAAAAGTAAACCCATCCTATTGATAAAGTGAATTCTTGATTAAGAAAATTATGAGTTAGATTCAACAACTTGCAAAAGATCTCTATGTAATAAATAAAATGTAGGGAGATAAAAAATTTTAGTTTCAAGGACTAATTTAAAAGATAAAAAAGATTTTAAATCAAAAGTAGAATAACCTCTTTTAAGAAATATAGATTGAGAGTCAAAAACATGAGTTTTCTTCCTTTGATTGTTTTAGAAAAGTCAAACACAACTTACCAAAGATTTCAAGAAAAATAAGAAGTAGATTTTTCCTTTTTAGAAAAGTGAAAATGTGTGTTGATCAGAAAAAAAAACTTTCACGAAAACAAAAATTTCAAAGAGTAAAAAAAATAAAAATACAAAATAAAAATGAAAAATATAAAAATAAAAACACAACACAAAAACACGAAAGGCTTTTAACCATTATCTCTCTCCTGGTCTGATGCTTCAGAAACTAGATCGGCCCATGAGATTTTTTGCCTTTCATTATTTCCCCGGTTTAAATTTTGCTTCGCCTTGCCCTTTTCTTTCATAGGAAGAATTTTTAATTTAGGTCACTAATTTTTTATATGTCAAGGCTTCCTACATAGAAAGTAAATAATATCAGAAGGAATATGAACATCCTTACCATTTTTACCTTTTTTCCACTTTTTCTTATGCTTTGGTGAGCTTTGTGATTTGCTTGACAAGTCATTGCATTTGTCACCAACTAAGCTATCTCTTTCTGTATGTTTAGCTTTTAGAACAATTGTTTCACCTGCATCCAAAAGTCTTTGACCCAAACTTTGCTTGTAGGCAATGAGTGAGTCAATCAAATTATTAATAGAATAATCATTCAAATTTTTTGATTCACAAATAGCAACAACTTTGGCATCAAATTTTTTAAGTAAACATCTAAGAATTTTGTTAACTTTTTTAAAATTTGAAAATTCTTTTCCTAAGGCATGCAATGATGTTACAATTTGAATAAACCTGGTAAACATGTCTATGATCATTTCAAAAGGTTTCATGGAAAATAGTTCAAAATCATGTATTAACATATTCAATTTGGATTGCTTGATTTCACTAGTGCCTTCGTATATGGTTTGTAGTTTATTCCAAACTTTCTTACCAGTAGTGCATGTGGATACTAATATAAAATCTTCAGAATTTAAGGCACAGAAAAAGCAATTTAAAAATTTTACATTCAATTGAGCATTTACTTGTTCTTCCCTATTCTATTGATTAAAAGGAATATAAGTTTTAACTTCATTAACAATACGTGACGTTGATGAATAACCAATTAAAATCATATGCCACATGCGAAAATCAATCGCTTGCAAGAAAGTAGTCATGCGAATTTTCTAAAAATCAAATGTAATATTTTCAAACAAAGGTGGTCTGGTGAATGAATAACCTTCCACAATATTATGATTTGAAAAATTAGCCATGGATCAAAATTCAAAAAGTTTTCAAACTTAGTTTTTATGAATCCCGCTCTGATACCACTTGAAAGTGCTCAGATGACACTAGAAAGTGTTCTAATAACACTTGAAAGTTTGTTAGGGATGTTAGGCCCTATAAAACTGGCTCAAGGCTAAATAAAGAGAGAGGTGAATTGGTAAAGAAGAAACTTTAAGCAAAGTACAAATCAAAATCACCACAAATAAAATAAATGTAGAAATTAAATGCGGAAGTAATAAAGGAAACAACACACAAGACTTATAGTGGTTCGGTCAAACCTTGACCTACATCCACTCCTTGGAGGCACCTTCCAAGTATTGCACTAAACTAAGTGTCTCTCCTTTAGCCCCCACAGCTAGGCGGAGAAGCTGATACAAAATCACTTCCACCTTCCCCGGTGTGGTGAAGTCGCCAGGTCCTTTGACACCAAAGAGATCTTCTTCTTTGGGGAACTTCCCTCGAGACAAGCCTTGAATCCGATGGTATTCAGGTGCGAGCTTTCCAGAGCAACTGTGTGGAACCCCCACCACACTCCATTGAGTCCCCCCTTATAGGATCTTCTCCCTCTCTCAAACTCCACCCTTTCCTCACTCCCTTTCAAGCTCTCTCATCAAGTTTCCCTCAATAGAATGAAGCTACAATGGCTGCCAAAGACACTTTCAAAGTGCCTTGTCATAGCTTAAATAGAAGAGCTAAAAAGAGCTCATTAATGCAAGTTGCCGACATTATCATCCTAGATGATAGGCCTATCATCCTGTACGATCAGTATAATTTAAGCCTAATCAGCCCAAGACGATTTAGGATGATCAGAAGAAAATTGGTTACATCGTCCTGGCTGATCTCACGATCGTCCCGCCTGATTAGTTTAAAATTGATTTCAATCATTCTGATCATCACCCGAAATCAATGCTGGGCGATGTAAATCGTCTAGGACATCATCCCGGCCAATCCTACGATCGTCCTGGATGAAGTGATCGTATCAATCAGCCATTAATGCTTTCCAAAGATACCAGATCAAATTAGACATAATTGAGTTAGATCGTCCTGGATGAGGTGTCTATCGTCCTGGCCAATTTCTTAAATTAAAGAATACCTAATCTGATTGTGGTGATTGATAATTTCTGAATTGAGCCTACCGTCTATGCCGATACATGTATCTTCTAGGCCGATCAACGTATGATGGTGCCTTTATGAGGATGCCCTAATTAGGGTATCTATTTTTGAACAGATCGTCCAGGACGATATAAATGTTGTCCCAGATGATGTTACAAAAAATAGTAAACTCTAGGGAACAATTAAAAATCTTCTAAGTTACAAAGCATCAGGAGCCACACCAAATACAATAGACTCAAGAAAGGAAAAAAGGTACAAACTAACTCAGACCTAGTCTACCCAATCTTAAGCTGATTCCAAATTACAATCCAATCGTGTGAACCTGAAATGTCTGTAGATAAGGCAGTTATAGAGAAATAGAATGATTGTTGTCATGAAAATCATAAGCCATAGATCTGCAACATGTGTAAGGTTATTTGGTATCAGGAACCACATTGATTACAAAGGACTCAAGAAAGGAAAAAATACATACTGACTCAGACTTATACTATCTAAACTTGAGTTGGCTTGAGTTGCACTCGATCTTGTGGTTCTAAAAAGTTAGTAGGCAAGGTAGTCGTAGAGAATCATGCGTGTTTGCTATCATCAAAATTTAATCCATAAAATCAGATCTGCAACAACACATGCATAGAATTGCTTGCTAGGGCACCAATTCTTGACCTTGGCTAGGCCGGTGTTTACTTTTTTATTGTGTGTTAGATTTTCTGAGTTTTCATTGCATGTTGTGAAAATTGTTGCTATGTTTGCTTACTTTTACTACACTCTGTGGATTGATGTGATTGTGCATTAGTTCTACCTTTAGGTTAGGGATGATATATTTTTTTTCTTTAGGTGGCCATGCTCATGCAGGCCTAAATAAAAGTGGGGTATCTATCATGATTTTAATACTAATAATGTTTTATGCATGCGCTTTAGAATTTCTCAGCCCCCTAATTAAATGAGGGCTAAATAAAATCATAATTATAATTGCTACAGGTGCTCCAAAGACTGCTTAGCCCTCAAAGTAATTAAAAGTATGGCCAAGTATGACTGTGACGAGTTATTTTTATTTCTATATAAAGTGCTTGAGATTATAAACTGCTTGGAAATTTTTATTAGGATAATCTTGTAGGAGAGTCTAGAATTTATTGCTTTCTATTAATGTAAATACTTGTAATATATATGAGAGTTGTGAAAATGACATTTGAGTTGGGATATCCTTATCCAACTCGAATTCTAAAAGAAGAATGCATCCTCAAAAGGGAGAGTCTTCTTCCTTTTGGAAGATTGAGTTTGGATGGCTTTTAGATATCTAAAGAGAAAAGGAAATAACCCCCTAAAGGGGGGGAATTATCTCTTCGTTTGGATATCCAAGCCACGACGAATCCAAGGAGTCCAAGGAGGAGAGATCCAAGAAATCTAAGGAGGAGAGATCCAAGGTGCTCAAGGAGGAGAGATCCAAGGAGTCCAAGGAGAAGAAGTCCAAGAAGGCTGAAGACCTGAAGACCTAATATCCCACTCAAAGTCATTTATGTCATTCGTAGGCTTAGAAATCCAGGTTGTTGGCAATGGTGTCCGGCCAATTTATTTTCTTCAGACCCTGGGTTATAATTAAGGGCAGTTAGCCTATAGATATTTATTAATTAGTTTGATTCTATTGATGTGTTTGATTTATATTAAATGCCTCTAAGGTTGTCTATTTTTCCTAGTTTGTTGGCAATTTACATGTCGCTTTTGTTTTAGACTGGATTTTTTTAGGCTCTCTAACGACTAAAAAATTATTTTACTCATAACAAAAATTTAATATTTAAGGTTTAAATAATATAGAAATCTAATGAGCAAGGAAAATACAAGAACCGTCTGGGGTCACATGCATAATGTTGCATTTCTCTCTGTCTCCTTCTAATAAGAGACCTCCCTACCTGCATGTAGAGTCCAAATAATCTGGCCTATGAGGATGAAGTGTCGGACCTCAAGAGGCCTAGTCATTTCTAAAAATTATTTTTTATAATCCTATTTTTTAAAATCTTATGCATATCTAATTTGGAGACTTCAACCAACATGCATTATAATAGCAACTAACTAAATAAAATTTAATTACATTAGCTAGGAGCATTCAATCAACATAAGTCCAAGGCCAATTAGGAAACTCTTTAGATGTTGATGCTACTTCCAAAAACTAAACCACTCATCCAACTTTCATAAATAACCTAATAGCATTATTTTAAATCGATTAGATGGTTAGCTGGCTCCCCAATCCATGCCGAGGTAAGTCCAAGTTTTGCACTGTATTAGCTAGGACACGAGTGTTAGTATTGTTCATAGAACGCTAAACCCAATATAGATTTAGGAATCAAGGATACTATATTGGGTCTCATACTATGCCTAAATAGTGGGTAAGTCCATTCTCTTTAGAGACTATGAATCCTACTAATCTGCATCACAGGATGACGCCACCTCCATCTTTTCTCTCTGTACTATTTCAAGTGCATGATTCCTTTCTATAGTTTTTCCTCACTACCTTAGTCCCTCCGGATGTCAGTATGACCCATGTACGTTAACTGAGCCAGATTGGACTTTTCTTCCCCTTTGAGTAGGATTTCCTAGTCTCTACCCTTGTGCCAATCCCATTTTAGAAAGAATAATGTATGATCCTTAATAAAGAGTGTTCTGGGGCTTCATCTTGAGATGTAATTAACCACGAGGGATTGCACCAGTGGAAAACCGAATTCCACATCTACTAAACCCTATCTAAGTTGATGTGTCGGGTGGGGGAAACCAATTATTTTGATCAGATCGTGTATATTACTACCCATCGGGGAGCGTTGGCGAGAGCCACTATCCCCAATGGTTAGTCATATGCATGATCTAATTTTCCCTTCCATTGGCCCATTTGCGAGTAGCGCAAAGGCCTGCGATTGTTTCTATCCCACAGGGTAGGTGCGCTCGTATACCCTTCTGTAATCCTGCAGCCGTAGTGGTGTCCTTTCAGAGGTCCATATGATTTTAATTAAATTTTTTATTCTTTCAATACATGTATTATACTCTTCCCACTCTTTGGTTCCTTTCAGCATTTTAAAGGAATTGGATAAGATGTGTTGAGAATTTTTATGGAGAAAGAAAGATGGAAATCATGGTATTCATTATGTGGCATGAGAAGATCTTTGCAAAACTTCGTGTGATGGAGGATGGGGAATCCACTCTTCGATTGATACTGTTGGACCATTAAGAGCAAAATTCATTTGGAAATTCTTAAAGAATCCTGATTGGTTACTAAACAAGTCATTGGCAGCTAAATATGGTAGAGATGTCATGGGTGCTGATATTAAGAAATACATTTCATCAACATAGAAAATTATTATCATTGGAGCCAAAGATCTCGAACCTATAGTGAGATACAAAATTACTGCAGGGAACTCTATCAATAATTTAAAAGATATCCGGATATTAGATGTAAGACTGGATAATTAACCAACATTCATTGCTATGGTGGAAGGTGATTTTACTACCTTAGATAATTTATTTTGAATGGCTACTAGAATCAAATGGAATTACTTAAATACTTTGGTAATTTGCTAGTTGATGTCATTTTACAAATAAAAATTTATCTAGAACATTCAAATGATGAAATAGAGGTAATCAATAATTTTTTTGGTAAAACTATAACTGGTTTAGCTATGTGTTTTACAGAAAAAAAGTCACACCATTGGAGTTGGTTTAAGAAACTAAAGCTAAATCTAATAAGATAGTTTCTATTTGCATGTTTTACATTCTTGCAACTTGTATTATTTTGATGATTTCAAATATTATTTTTTTATGTATAGATATCTTCTAACACTTTTTGGAAGATTTGTTTTTTCTCTAGTGTGTACTAACATTTCAGGAAAATCAATTCCAAACTATGAAGACTTCAAATCAAATTCAGCATCCAATCATTTGTAAATTAAAAGCTTTAAAAGTATCTTTGAATTGAGAGGGAGTGATTATAATTGAGTGAATATTCACAACACACACGTATGGCAGAATAATTTTTGTGAACTGATCGTACAGGACGAACATAGTTTGTATGGGACAATTACGTCAATTAACCCCTCGGAAGAGCAATAGATCGAATAGGTAGTGAGAAAATTTTTCGAAGACCTAATCGTCCGGATGAATGTAATATTCATCCCGGGATGAACGCCTCTGGATTCTCACTTACTATTCGTCCAAACAAAATGCATGGTTCATCTCTGGATGAAATTCTCTGTTTAAAATCATCTAGGATGAAATTTACCCTTTTTTCCTGGACAAAACTCTATATTTAAAATCATCCAGGACAAAACTCGTTCGTCCCAGGACGAATTAAACCGACTTACCACAGTTGGTTACGTCCTGCAGGGATTTGGGAACTGACCTATGAAATAACCGTTCGTACTAGACGTACCTAGTTTGTACGGGACAATGATCTTGTACGAACATAGTTCGTACCAATATACATTAAGATCATTTCTGACACTTTAAGTAAAATCATCCGGGACGATCCACTTTGTACAGAAATGAAAATTTACAGTTTTTAGACATTTTTTTTTGTCTTTCCTATATATAGTCCAAATTAGACTACCACCAAATCTTTTTGGTCATTGATCTTCATGCCTATTGAAAGAAGACTCCGGGAGAGAGTGAGAGAGAGCATTCAAAGAAGGATTTCCTTGACTGGAGTGTGAAAGTTTTGCTTAGTGTTCAAAGGTAAGATTTCCTACTTGTGATTTGAGATTACTTTGTTGTAAAACTAGTTTTTCATGGCTTATGTTTTGATGATTGACAAACACTATTTCTCTTGGACTACTTCTTGCTTCTAACTTTTCAGGAATCAAACATCGGACGATCAAGAAGAAGCCAGTTCAGGATTGCGTAGGTTTAGGGTTGAGTTAGTCTGTACTTTTGTTTTTTTATCTTTTGAGTCTACTTGTAATGGTCAAAGAGACTAATGCTAAGTAACCCTACACACACACACACTTGAGAGACTTAGAATTTCTATTTTTACCCACATCGGCCAGGACGATATTTACATTATCCTGGATGATCAGGTCTAAAATAGGAAGTCTAAATAAGGATTCTTAATTAAGGCAGCCGTCATTAACATATCGGCCTGGACGATACGTGTATCAGCCAGGACGATAAGCTCAAAATAAAAAGAAGTAGCCGCCTTAGACAATTAAGGTATACT
>NW_021318826.1:146566-152595 GCF_001605985.2 Dendrobium catenatum | reverse complement strand
CTAAAGTTTTTCATGCTAGAATGACAAAGTCTCCTATGCCAAAGCCATGACTCATCAGAAATAGTTTTTAAACAAAAGGGCGCAGTAGGAGTATGAATGCAATTTAAATCTAGCATATAAACATTGTTTACCCTTTTTTCATTCAACACATCTTTACCATTTATGCTTAATATGCAGCTAGTAGGAAAAAATTTTACATTATAACCCTTATCACATAGCTGACTTATACTTAACAAATTATGCTTTAAGCCTTCAACCAATAACACATTGTCTATAATTTTTTTTTCAAGTTTCCAATCATACCTGATCCAATCACTTTCTTTGCGGTGTTATCTCTAAGTGTAACCTTGCCTCCACTCCTGGCTTCCAGCATTATGAATTGAGTATTATCTCAGTCATATGCTTTGAACATCCGCTGTCAAGGTACCATATGCTCTCACGAGGTCTTGTGTGAGAGCGACCCTGCAAAAATATCAAATGTTAGACCTGGGAACCCAAACAAGTTTGGGTTCTCCTTTGAGCAATTTATAATCAGATGCATGTATGATATGTTAAGGTTTATGCATCTTAGGTCTCCACACCAAATCAGATTTCATCTTCAAAGTACAGGTGTGTGCTATATATCCAAATAAACCACAATTATTACATTTAACATTAGGAAAAGTATTCCTAAGTCTTCTACCATTTGTTTGTCTTCTGAGGGATTTCATATGTTTAGAATAAAATTTAGGATTTATAAAATCTTCATGTTTGGGGGGTATTTTATTATCCTCAAGGGCTTTTATTTTCAACATATAAAATGAATTCATATCTTCCAAGATTCGATTTGTATAATTGGTTCGATATGTTTTTCTCTCTGATTCATCCTTAAATTTTTTAAATTTTTTTTCAAGGTCAGCATAGGATGATTTTAAATTCTCATGATTTTTATTCAAGTCATCAAATTCATCGAGTAGTTTTATGTGGTTGTCATCTATTAAATCATGATCTTTCATAAGGATTTCATGTTATTTTTAAGCTCTTCCAATTCTAAACTTACACTAGCATGCATCTTTTTAATTTTCCTATATGCATCATGCATGTGTTCAGAAACTTCAAACAATTCATCATAAGTTAAGTCACTTACTTCTTCTTGATCTGACTGATCAAGACTATCTGCCATCAAGCAAAGATTGGTGACTTCTTCTTCTTTTTCAGTTTCTGATGAATCTAATGCAGAGTCCGCCCAAAAAGCTCTTTGAAACTTTTTTTGCCCTTCTTTACAGTTGGTTTCTCCTCTACCTTCTCCTTGCTAGGAGTGGCTTTCAGTTTTGGGCAATCAGTCTTGATATGTCCAGGTTTCCTGCATTCATAACAAATCACTTCATTAGAAACTTTGCCATTTTGTTAAATTTACCTTTATTCCATTGCTGGCGTCTCTTCTACTTCCTTTTTAAAAAGCTTCTAAATTGTCTAGTCATCAAAGCAATATCATCTTCATCCTCAGGTTGTTAGTGTTCACTCTCAGACTCTTCCACTTTCAGTTCTATGTTCTTCTCCTTTCGTGGTTCACCTGCATCGATCTTTCTTTGACTAACTCCTTGGTCGTAAGCAATAAGTGAACCAAGAATATTGTCAATAGAATAAATGTTTAGATCTTTAGACTCTGTAATTGCAGTAATTTTTGCATCATAAGCAGTAGGTAAACAACGAAGAATCTTATTAACCATTTAAGCATTCGTTAGTTCCCTACCAAGTGCATGCAAATAGGTGACTATTTGTGTGAATCTTGTGTACATAACAGAAATGGATTCATTTGGTTTCATGCGAAATAATTCATAATCATGTAATAAGATATTAAGTCTTTATTGCTTAACCTCATTAGTCCCCTCATAAGTTATACAAAGTCTATCCCATATGTCCTTTCCACTTTTGCAAGTGGAAACCCGCATGTAGTCTCCAGATTTTAAAGCACAAAAGAAACTATTTAAACATTTAGCATTTAGTTGTGCTATGTCACATTCTTCTACAGTCCAGTCTGTAAAAGGTGTTTCAACCCTAACTCCATCAACTAATCTAGTTAGTTTTATATAACCTTCCTAGACTAAGATCCACATATGATAATCAAGTGACTGTAAGAAAGTAGACATGCATATTTTCCAAAAATCAAAAGGTATATTATCAAACAGTGGAGGTCTAGTAATAGAGTAACCCTCAGGTGTATTTCGATTTTCAAAAGTAGCCATTTACGTTAATCAAAAAGTAGTTTAAACTTATGATTTTGAAATAGATCTCTGATACCACTTGTTGAGTCTAGTGAATAAGTTGTTAAACCTAAGTTAATGTTCCAAAGCTACCAAGAGGTGGGGTGAATTGATATTTTAAAAATTATCCCTCTTTTAGATAAGTTGAACTGAAAATAAACTTTAATTAATTTTTTATAAAAAGTTTGTCAACCACAACCTTTTAAAGAAAAAAAATGCAGAAAATAAAAAACTGTAAAAATAAACGACACATGATTTATAGTGGTTCGGTCTAAACCAGACCAACATCCACTCCCTAGAGGCACCCTCGAAGTATTGCACTAATACCAATAGTGTCTCTCCTTTTGCACCCACATCAAGGCGGAGAAGTATTTACAAACACTCTTTCCACCAATACCCGATGAGGTAAAGAACTATCGTCCTTTTACACTATCCTCAGTGTTGGCAAAGAACCGTCATCCTTTTATACTCTCCTAGTGTGGGCAGAGAACCCTTTGTCCTTTCACACTCTCCTAGTGTGGGAAGAGAACTCTTCGTCCTTTCACACTCTCCTAGTGTGGGCAGATAACCCTTCGTTTTTTCACACTCTCCTAGTGTGGGCAGAGAACCCGATCTTCTTGACAGATCTTCTCACAAGAAATCTAGAAGGAAGAAAGAAAAAGAGTAAAGTAATCTCAAATTACAAGTAGGAATCTTATCTTTGAACACCAAGCGAAGCCTTCACTCTACAGTGATAGAAATCCTTCTTTGAATGCTCTCTCTCACTGTCTCCTTGACTCTTCTTTCAATAAGCACGAAGATCAATGAGCAAAAAGATTTTGGTGGTAGTAAAAATTGGACCTTATATTGGAGAGACAAGAAAAACCATCCAAAATTGTAGAAATTTTAAGTTATCACGAAATGGATCGTCCCGTACGAGCGTACACTGTCCCGGATGATTTTACTTAAAGTGTCGGAAACGATCTTGATGTATATTGGTACGAATTTTGTTCGTACACTCTAATCGTCCCGTACGAACTAGGTTCGTCCGGTACGAAACGGTTATTCCATAGGTCGGTTCCAAAATCACTGAAGTACGTAACCAACTAAGGTAAGTCGGTTCGTTTCGTCCTAGGACAAACAAGTTTTATCCTGGACGATTTCATACAGAGAGTTTCGTCCAGAGACGAAGGTTAATTTCATCTAGTACGATTTTCTACAGAGAGTTTCATCCAGAGACGAAGGTTAATTTCATCCAGTACAATTTTATAAATAGAGTTTCATTCAGAGATGAAGGAAAATTTCATCCAGTATGATTTTTTACTGAGAGTTTCATCCATAGACGAAGGTTAATTCCGTCTGAATGAATAGTGAAAAGTGAGAATCCCGAGATGTTCATCACGGGACAAATGTTAAATTCGTCCTGAACGATTAGGACATAGAAAAATTTCTCCCTGCCTGTCCGATCCATTGCACTTCCGAGGGCTTAAATAACATGATTTTCCTGTATGAACTAGGTTCGTCCTGTATGATCAGTTCATGAAAATTGTTCCCCCAAGTGTGTGTGTTGTGATTTTTTACTCAATTACAATCACTCCCTTTCAATTTAAAACTTATAATTTATAAATGAATATTTGCTAAATTTGATTTGAAGTCTTTATAGCTTGGAGTTGATTTTCCTGAAATGTTAGTACACACTAGAGCAAAATAAATATTCCAAAAAATATTAGGAGATATATATGCAAAAAACAATAATATTTGAAATCATCAAAATAATATAAGTTGCAAGAATGTAAAACATGCAAATAGAAACTCTCTTAATACAATCCTCTATAGTTAGGAATTCTTCCTTCCTATATGATCATCCCAGCCTTCTTTTACTTAGGGTTTAGGTTCTCTCTTCCCTTAGGACTAGATCCACTAGTGTTAGAGTACGTCCTTCGTGGCACTACCCTAGTATCAATTCAAACCCTAATTCCTCAGGGATAGACTTTTTCCTACCCTTAGGATCAAAACTCCAGACTTGACCCTATTTAGTCTTGACCCTACATCAATCTAGACCCCAGACCCTAGGATCTACCTTGACCCTAGGATTCTCCCAGATCAATCTAAACCCTAATATTCTCCTAGATCTAGACCTTAGGATCAATTCTAGATACTAGGATCCTTCAAGAATCTAAATCTTAGAATCTAATCTAGGTCCTAAGATTCTTCTAGACTCCAGACCTTAGGATCTACTCTAGACCCTAAGAATTTTTTAGACTTCAAACCTTAGGATCTATTATAGACCCTAAGATTCTCTTAGATCCAGACCCTATGATCTTCTCAGGCCTTAAGAGCTACCTAGATCTTAGATCAATCCAGACCTTGAGATTAATTTAGATCTCAAATCAATTCAAACTTCAAACCAATCCTGGCCTTAAGTTAACCCAGATCTCAATTCAAATAAAACCTCAATCAAAATCCAGACTCTAGTCCAGTTCAAGACCTTAATCTTCAGTTTAAACCTTGATCTTATTTTTGATCAAACTTCAACCTTATCTAATCAATTATGATCCTCCAAATGATCATAAATGATTTAGATAACTCAAACTTAATCAATCAAACTCAAAATCTATATCAAATCCAAAATCCAGACTCAAATCCTAAGTCAAAGGCCCTGTCCTAAAGGAGCCGTTATTACATCCTCTGACCGGATGTAGAGGAACATACGGTCCTAGGAAAACAAATGCCTGTACCTAGGTGTATCGAGTTTATTCAAAAAAACTCGGTACACCTTGGTACAGCCATTTTTTTCCTAGGACCGGATGTTTCTTGCATCCGGTCAACCAAACCAAATAAAAGCGCATCCTAAAGACCTTTTCCAAAAATTCTGTCAGTTGCATACTGATAGTACATGACTCTAGAGGCAACCCTCCAAAATTGAGACCATTCTGAGGTCTCTAACCCCAGAAACTAAATCAAAATCCAAAGGCTGTAAAACCTTCAAATATTTATAATCTATGCTACTAGACATGTCACTTAGTAGATCTTGACGTTAGAGCCTTCTCCAAAGCCTCTAATCACTTTCAAACATTTAATCCTGAGCCATTGAACATTAAAGTGCACTTTGGTGGACCCATTTTGACCCCCAGTTGACAAGGGGTCAATATGACCAAGATACCTCTGAGGGATTGAAACATCGATTTCAAACCAAACAAACTCCAAATTGCTTGGAACCACTTCCAACAAGTTTCAAATATCAAACCCAACCTATTACCTGGGTCAACCTGGTTGACAAAGTCAACCTAGGTTGACTAAATAGGCCCTTAAGGGTTAAAACAGGCATTTTGACTGAATTGACCTCCCCAGACCTTGGGACCACCTCCAATAGTCTCTAAATGTTATTTCAAACCTATCCAGCCCAGACCCATCCCCTGGGTCAACCTAGTTGACCAAATGAACCCTTAAGCTTTTTCACTTTGATTCAAATCATCCAATCCAGTTAAATCAACACATTCAAGCTTAAGCCCCTTTCAAACTTTGATTCAAATACATTCAAATTTAGTCAAGGCCAAGTCACCTTGATTTGACTTGGTTAATTATTGACCTATGACTAAAGTCATGTATCATATATGTCATTCCACTCAAATGTTAAACCTTGTTGATTTGAAAACTTTTAAATCCTTTTTATTTAATATTTTGTATATCCCTTGATATGACTTGACTCAAACCATGGTCAAGTTTACCAAGTCAACCCATACATGTTGGTCAAATCCTCATGGCTCTAATCGAATATATATATATATATATATATATATATATATA